>NW_008246089.1:702675-722336 GCF_000281045.1 Saprolegnia diclina VS20 | reverse complement strand
GTGCGTCGCTCGGTCGTCCGAGGACCTACCGACAGCCAAAATACATTCTGCGCGCGTTGTCTAGTACAAGCGAAGCGCTTGCGACTGTCCAATTCAAGTCGGCTCGACATTCGCTGCCGGTTCAAACAGCGAGAGCAAAGAGGATTAGGATTTGTTAGTATGCGGCGTATTGGTGACGAGCTAGCTGAACCCTGAAGCCACACCTCCTTGGTCCATCCAACTGCACACAACACAAGCGGAAATAGAGATGGCTTGCCCTCTACTACGCGAATGCGGAGTTTGCCCAGTCCACAGTCCGCCGCCACCGACAGAAACCGAATGCGAGATGCGGATCGTCCCTGTAGCGTTGCTCATTTGAAGCAGCCGAACGTCGACTCTTCATCTCCACAGCACTGGCGTCCGAGCTCAAGATGGCCTCAAGAATCTGAGCTCACAAGTAGAACGGACGACGACAAACGGCGCGCGTGTAAGCAGAAGAGAGGCTGCGCGTTCGTGTAGCGGACGCAATGGCAGGAGACATTGCAAGTAGCACTCGAGTAATAGCCCACAGCGCCAAATGAGCGGGTGGGCTCCCATCCCCAGACTCTGGATCGTTGGCGACGGGCGATGAAATATCTGTTTCGGAGGATGTCGATACAATGTACCCTCCTTGCCTCCTCCGTCCCCATGCTTGGTACTCTCGCCCGCCTCCTCCTCCTTCCGCCGTCTCTCTTGCGCGTCGTTCATCGTCGCAGTGCGTGTACACTCGCACCCTCCCGCATGCGGCAAGTACCAGCGTCCAGTGCAGTGCCCGGGGCGTGACCGACGTGCCAAGGTTGCTGTTACGACGATGGCAGCAACACGATGTAATCCTGTCTGCAATGCCTATTACCATCGCGCCTCGTCACTTGACGAGGGGTTTCGACGGCGAGCTGCTCCCGAGGTTGAACTCTTCCAAGCGGCGCATCATGGGCGTGTTGGACTCGTTGTCGTAGCTCGTGTTGGAGATCTCGATGCGCTCGCGCATCTTGTCGAGCGTCTCCTTGAGCATGTCACCAAACTCGGCGGCCATTTCCTCCATCTTGGCCTTGAGCTCCTGGATCTCGTTGTTCTTGCCGGCGAGCGCGCCGTCCTTTTCCCGCTTGACTTCTTCGAGGTGGACGCGTGCGAGCTCTAACGGCAGAGACATGGGCGTATGCGTCGCTGTAGGCGCGTACCGAGCTGGTCGCGCAGCTCCATGTTGGTGTTTTCGAGTGCGTTGATGCGGTTGAGGAGCTCCTCCTGCATGCTCTTGTACTGCCGCGTCATGTCCTGCGTGATGCCAAACGTCTGGCTCCGCCCGGTTTCAAAGTCGCGCTGCAGGTCCGCGACGCGGGTCTGGAGCTCGCGCTTCGCCTCGAGCGCTTTCACAGCGAGTTCTTGCCGGTCGGCGAGCTGCTGCTGCAGCGACCGATTCATGCAGCCGAGGACCTTGACTTGGTCTTCGGGCGTGAGCACGCCGCCATTGTCGGCGCTCTCGTCTACGCTCTTGCGCATCAGCCCACCGCAGCCAGCATACCAATGCAAAGTACCTTTCTTCTCCTTGCCCTTCTTCTTGTCCTTCTTCGGGCCCATGCTGGTCGCGTCCCAAGATCCACTGCGAACCGTCGCGATCCAGCATCAATTCCCTTGTCCAGTACTCGACGGTTTTCTGTTCCGCGCTCTGTCCCGCAGAGAGAGATCGACCGCACATGGTCCCATCGCACCAAGTTGACCCTGGTCTTCATGCAGCACCCGTCACGACGCTCGGGTACTCCGCCAACAAGGTGCGTGGACCCAGCAACGTCGCGTTGGCATTCGGCAATGTGGACGGCAGTAGCTCCGACCGAGTAGCCGAGAAAAAAGATACTGTATGAGGGCGCCTGATGCTACACGCGTCGTCCTCCGTGCAGCTGATCCAGCGGAGGTGGCTCGAGCAAGACATGCTTTTGGCCATTATCTCCTTCCATGACTCCAGCATGCTGCTTGTCCATGGGCCGACGAGAACGATGGGACGATCTCAACGCGCTTGGGTGATGCTTCCGCGCGAGCAGATGCCGCCGATTTTGCCAGCTGCGCTCGCCATGACCGCAAGTTGGCACGTTGGCATCGCGCAAGTGGGTCGTCCGTGGTCCATTGGCGGCTGGAGTAGGATGCACCGCAGTGTATATCGACACCGTTTGTACAGTTGCTTGCCTCTACGTAGGACTTGAGCAACGCAACGTTACTCGCGCGAATCTATCGCCAAAGAACTGACACGCGCTCATCTCTACCCACGTCACGGTGCTGCGTCGCCAGCTGCAAGGGGCTGTCGCCCCGCCCGAGACGTCCGCCGTTGCGCGTGTGACGCACGGACGTAACACCCCCGGCGGCGTCCTTGTCGCGCTCACCCACGCGTTGTACGTTGTGTCCCTGCGATAGCCTGCGCAGCTGCACGACTGGAGGAGGAAGGGATGCCCGCGAAATGCGCTCTCTTCTCCACGTCCGTAGAGTGCTCAGATCCGTCGCCACGCAGGCTCTGGTCGGGCGTGTGAGTGCGCGCGCCATCCTTGAAGCAGCCGGGTACTCACAGCTGTAACTCACTCGGTCGCTCTTGGCCTTTATCCGGATCCGTCCACCTGGCTTGGAGTTTGTATGCTCGGGAGAGTGACTGGCGCTATCTTGCCTCTCCCCCACGAGCGCAGTTCGAGTTGACTTCATTTACTCATTCACCAGGGACCTTATCGTTGTTGCGTGTAATATGGCCGACTCGTCCGCGTCGGTAGCCTGCCCGAAATGCGGCAGCGCCATCACGCCGAACGACAAAGTGTGTATCTACTGCGGCACGACGGTCGGTGTCGCCGACGCCCCTCGGTCGGCGCCGTCGGCGGCGGTCGCTGCCCCGACATCCGTGCCGGCGCCGCCGGCCTCGGCGCCGACCCGCCGCCCGGTCGTGCCCACGACGCGCCGCGTCTCGTCCAACGACAACATGCGCGACTCGATGGACCGCCTCACGGACGACATTGCCGACCTCCAGAAGCTCTGGGTGCCGGATGACTTCTCGGACGACTGTATGGACTGCGGCAAGCGCTTTGGCTTTCCCCAGCCGCGCCGCCACCATTGCCGTGTCTGCGGTAAGCTCTTTTGCCGCGAGTGCGTCATGAACAAGATGTGCATCCCGCCGTCGTTTGGGTACGGCGACAAGCCGCAGCGCTGCTGCAAGAGCTGCACCATCTCGCTCCAGATGAAGGCCATCAAGCAGCCCGCCGACGTCTTCAACCAGCGCCAGCAGATGACGGCCGCGCGCGGCCAAGCGGTCATTGCGGCGCCGGCCTCGGCCTCGTCGTCCGACTCGGCGGCCCCGACGCTCGCGGCCAACGTGCCCAAGCCGACCCCCAACATGCGGACGCTCGCCAACACGGTCATTGCCACGAGCCGCATCAAGTCGGGCTCCGACACGAACAGCGTCAACCTCAACGACTTTGCGACCAAAAACCCGACGCAAGTCGCGCGCGCCGAGCAAAAGGAGTGCCAGATCTGCTTCCGTCAGTTTGCCATTGGCCGCCGCGCGTACCACTGCCAGCGCTGCACGCGCTCGGTCTGCAACGGCTGCTCGCAAGGCCAGAAGCCGATCCCGGAGCTTGGCTTTGCGTCGCCCGTCAAGCACTGCAACAACTGCATGTCCAAGCCGCCGGCCTTTGCCTCGATGGAAGTCGAGGGCTGCACCGAGCCGCTGCCCGGCTTCGAGTTCCTCTCGAAGCTCGACATCAAGATCGGCGTCGCCGACGCCGGTGGCGAGACCGAGTCGTACAACGTCGACGCGTATTTCGAGCCCAACGCCGCCCACGTCAAGGCGCTTGGCGAGACGCTCCGCGCGTCCGACATTGAAGCCGCGAAGGAGTACAACCTCACGCGCAAGCGCAGCATGGCCGACTTTGAGTGGCTCGCCGCCGCCCTCGGCGACAAGATCACGGCCAAGGCCCTTCCGGCCTTCCCCGAGAAGCGCGTTGCCCGCTCGGCCAAGAAGGCCCAGTCGCTCCAGGTCTTCCTCTCGGTACGCTTCGATATTTCTCTGTTCGAAATTTCCGAGATTGCACTTTCTAAATTTTGGATATTAGGGCTGTCTCGTGCACCCGCTCTACCGCGACTGCGATGCGCTCAAGGCCTTCTTTGGCCTCACGAACGACCAGTTCCGCGCGTTCAAGAACGCCGGCGCCAACACGGAGCTCCGCGTCGCGAAGGAGTACAGCGACGTGGTCGTCTGGCTCCAGCTCAAGATGGAGCAGGAGCAGATGGAGAACAAGCTCGCGAACCTCTTGAAGCGCAAGAAGGACAACGAAGACCGCGTCTCGAAGCAGGCCGCGCGCAAGCGCGCCCACGACGCCCGCGCGGTCTCGCAGCTCACGCGCCGCGAGCACATCAACAAGCGCCACGAAGCGCTTGTCGCGCGCAAGGCGACCCAAGAGGCGCGCATGGCCCGCGAGAAGGAGCGTCTCGAGATCCAGCAAGCGTCCGTGCACATTGTGTACGACGACACGAAAGCCGACGAGGCCGAGCGTGCGCTCGAGGAGGACGTGCGCCAGAAGGAGAAGGTCGAGTTCCTCAAGTCCAAGGATGCATTCCAGAACGACACGACCGAGTGGAACAAGGACATGGCGCAATGGTCGCGCCAGCGCGCCGACTGGTCGGACCACCACAACCCGCCCGTCTCCAAGATGATTGCCAACGAGTGGATCGTCAAGGCCTTTGGCATCTCGTTCCAGTTCCAGCAGCTCGGCTTGGATGCGGCGATTCCCAAGGAGCTCACGTCGCTCCACGTCAAGGTGCAGCAGCTCCAGGAAGGCGAGCCGTCGACGCTCGAAGCCGAAGGTGTCGCGCTCGACGACGAGTGGAGCGAGCTCAGCAAGGAGCGCGACCACTGGGCCCAGGACCGCACCAACATGAAGCGCGAAGACGACATGTGTCGCGACGAAGACGTGCGCTACAAGCTCGAGCACGAGCACGTGCTCATGTACCGCGAGTGCCGCCAAGACAAGATGTCTCGCATTGAGCGGGACCTCGAAGCCCTCGACATGGAGATCAAGTCGCGCAACAAGGCGTACTCGCAGCGCAAGCTGCGCCATGAAGCCCTCGACAAAGAGTACGAGCTCGAGTGGAAGATGGCGCAGGACGCCCGCATGGAGTACACGTCGTTGCGCATGGCGCAGCACGGCGAGCGCATCACGCGCGCCAAGAAGCGCTGCGAGACGCTTGCGGAGCAGCTCGCGCGCCAGCAAAAGTCGCAGCGCCTCCTCATGTTCAAGCGCGCGGCGATGAACGAAGAGCGCGACGCCGACACGGGTGTGTTCACCGAGCACAAGGACGGCTGCAAGGCCGCGGTCGAGGCCGCCAAGTCGGCGCTTGCGATGGCGCCCGAGTACGTCAACCGTCTCAACGGCGACGTCGACATCAACTCGGAAGAGACGTCGGACATTGTTGCCTCCAACTACCGCACGCCGATGGAGGGCGACAACGTCGACGAGCGCGATCACTTTATGAACGACGTGCGCGCCCGCCGTGCGCAGTTCCAGGCCGAGCTCGACGCGCAGCAGAGCCACTTGGCGTCCGAGCACGAGGTGTGCCAGTCGCTCCTCGATCGTATCTCGGGCTTCATCACTCGCCTCTCGGACGAGACGGTCACCGCCAGCAGCGAAGACGTGCTCATCGCCGAGTACCATGCGTTCCTGGAGAACGAGAAGCGCCTCGTCGACGACGAAGAAGCCTGCCGCGAGCAGAAGAAGGCGTACCTCTCGTCGCTCATGACGGACGCCGGCAACTGGGTCCTCGACGCGCTCCACGACCACTCGAAGCGCAAGAAGCGCGAGGCCGACCGCCTCGTCAAGCAGGCCGTCCGCGCGTCCGAGCTCCAGCGCCTGGTCCAGCACTTTACGCACCGCGTGATCGAGCAGGAAGAGCGCATCATGCGCCAGAAGCAGCGCATTCTGCAGGGCGAGCACAAGCTCGAGATGCTCAAGAGCTCCGACTCGTGGTTCCTCTACGTGACGGTGCACACGCCCGACATTGGCAAGCACGACGCCAAGTGCCTCGAGACGGCGCGCAAGGAGCGCGAGGAAGACATGGTGCAGGGCGGCAAGCTCCTCAACGAAGACGAGTCGGACGTCAACTCGGTCACGTCCGAGCTCGAAAAGTCCAAGGCGTGTGCAGACGAGAAGGCCGTCAAGCGCGACGTGTGGGCGTATGTCGAAGACGTGTACAACGTCGAGAAGCCGCAGGAGAAGGACGAAGACATGATGATGACGTCGCAGATCCGCGGCCTTGTCGCGCAGCTCGGCGAAACCTTTGAGATGCTCACCAACCGCCTCGCGGAAGAGGACGAGTCGCTCCAGCACGCGTACGCCAACCTGTGCTCGGAAGTCGAGTCGATCAAGTGCTTTATGGAGCGCATCGAGTCGGAAGAGTCGGCGCTCTCGACGGCCGAGAAGGCGTCGCTCCAGAAGGAGATCCAAGTGCGCAAGGCCGAGTCGGACCTCATTGAGCAGCGTGCGCGTGCGCTCAACTCCAACTACAAGTCGATCGCGAGTGAGCACGCCAAGCTCCCCGTGGCCTTTGACGGCGTCCGCAAGACGCGCGTCGAGCGGGAAGTGCCGCTCAAGCTCCGCGAGTCGGAGCTGGACGTGATCCGCCGCCTCGTCAAGACGCGCAACTACTACGACCGCAAGACGTGCGCCGAGTTTGCCAAGAAGTTTGTGCCGGGCATGGACATGAAGGAAGTGCGCGACACGCTCGACTGGCTCCTCGTTGCGGTCGACGGCGACATCAAGGCCGTCGACCGCTGGATGGAGCTCTCCAAGGGCGAGCGCAAGGAGATGTCGCTGCTCGCGACCAAGGCGAGCGAGATCGACTGGAGCGCCGACATGCTCACCAAGATCCCGGCGTTCATTGACGTCGACCAAATGATCAAGGAGAAGGGCGCGCAGGCCGTGCACGCCAAGGAGCAGTGGGTCGTCGACCTCATCAACGTCAAGCGCGCGATCGCGTCCAAGGACAAGGACTTGTGCTTTGTCATTGATGAGACGCTCTCGGCCGCCAAGAAGGAGGAGTCCAAGGTCTCGAGCGTTCTCGACAAGCTCAAGGCGAGCAAGGAAGAGGTGATCAACACGCTCCGCTTCATCGATCAGGAAGAAGCCAACGCGGTGCGCAGCGGCAAGCCCCTCGAAGTCGAGACAGTGCAGCCGACCGTCGTGTACCAGTCGAACCGCAAGCCCATGCAGCGCGTGGCCAAGGCGGCCGTCGCGGCGGGGGCCCTCGCGGCCGTCACCGAAGCCGCTGTCCCCGAAGAGCAGGAGACGGCGGCGGCGACGACGACGACGGAAGAGTTGACCCCCAAGGTGCAAGAGACGCCCGTCAAGACGGACGAAGAAGCTCAAGTCGTCATGTCGAGCGAAGGCGTGGCGGTTGAGATGACTATCTAGAAGGTTGCAAGTAGTACTACGTAACTGTCTATATATAAAAGTATAGTGTGTTGATAACCCTATTCGTCGTTGTGTGGTCGGAAAAAGGGGCCAGTGACAACCCGCTGCAAGCGCATGATTCACTTTGCACGATGGCCAGCATCGCGCTCGCAACTCTGGGTGGCGCCCTCGTACAACCACGACGCCGACACCTCGTGTCGCTCACCGCAGCCGATAGGCGCTGCAGGCGTGGGCCAAGCTCGGCCCGGCACCGCACCTCGACGTGCGCGACCACCACGTCTTGATCACTGGTACGCGCTCCAACGCGCCTTCTGCAAGCTAAGGCTCGGTGGCAGGTGGCAGCCAAGGCCTTGGCTTTGCGATCGCTACGCAGTATGCTCGCGCCGGCGCCAAGGTCCCATGCTCTCTCCATCGCTCGTGCCCTCACCATTTGAACGCAGATCACGATCGTGGCACGGCATCTGCACGCTCTGGAGACGGCCCGGCTGGCGCTTGCGGTGCGCTGCGTTTGCAAAGCCGACTGAGTGGCTACGGTGGCGTAGGCGCTGAGTGCGCATCCTGTGTGCTCTCTCGTTGGTGACGTGACGGACGCAAAGGCGATGCAGCGCGCGATCGCAGCGGCCAACATCTTCCACGCGCGCGTGACGGACCACGTCATCTGCAATGCCGGCGTCTCGGTGCCTGGCCTTTTGCTCGACCAGGAAATGGCGATCTTGCAGCGGCACATGGACGTCAACTACTTTGGTGCCCTCCACACCGTCAAGGTCACACTCGTATCTCGCTCGCTTGAAACAAAGCTCCTTCGCAGGCGGCGCTGCCAGCCATGGTCGCGCGCGGCGGAGGCGGTCGGTTCATTTTCATCAACTCGGGCGCGGGCCTCGTGGCATTTGCGGGGTTTGCGCAGTACGCTTCGTCCAAGTACGCTCTGCGCGGCCTCGCCGACGCGCTCCGGTACCACTTGTGTCGTGGGCGTTTTGAAATCGGCACGTGCAGGAACGAGCTATGCTTGTACAAGATGCACGTGCACTGCTTCTACCCGGGCAGCATCGACACCAACATGTACGCTGAGGAGCAACCGACCAAACCGGAGATGACCAAGGCGATTGAAGGCACCACCGACCTTGTCTCGTACGTCGACATGTTGCCCTCATAGCTTGAAGGCATGGTGTAGGCCGGACGTTGCGGCCGCCAGCCTCATGCGTGGTATCGCCAGAGGTAAGCTATGGTGTCATGCTGGCCGAGATGGATAGTATGACGAGATTTATTAGGCTCGTACGCCATCACCAACGACGTCGGCATCTGGGCGGGCCGCATCATGGGCCAAGGCATCACGCCGCGCGACTGGGCGTGCTATCCGTTCGAGCTTCTCTTTGGCCCGCTGCTTGTGCTCGTGCAAGTCGCCTTTGGCTGGTACATGGACACTCTCGTGCTGCGGTCGTCGACGCACGCCAAGACCGTCGGTGGCAAGCACGCCTAGTCCTCGTTCAACAACAAGGCAATCAAATATTCTCTCTATTGGCGTGTATATATCTATCGAGTTGAGCTGCGAAACGGACTAGACCTCAATTAAGACGTAGTCTTCGGTTGCGCCTTCGCCCGACTCGCAGACCGAGACGAGTTGCGCGAGCGGGACCGTCCGGTACAAGTGACGGCCTTTTCGCTTGCCGCGCACGAGCTTGTACACGACGAGCGTCATGAGCATGGCGATGAGTGCGCCGAGGAAGAAGCCCCACCACGGCAAAAGCGGCGCGTCTGGAAGCGCAGAGGACCGCAGAGGCGCGTGCGTTGCGACGGTCATGTCTACCGAGGGCGTGCCTTCGTCGACGTAGTACTCTCGGACCTCGCGGCCCGACGGCGTCGATGCAAGGAGCGTCGGGATCGGCCACATGGCGTCGGAAGCGGAAGTGGTCATCGCCATAACTCTCGAGGTAGCGACTCAAAATGGCCCGCCAACCGGTACATTTGGCGCCATTTTGAGGCGCCACGTCGTGCTATAAATAGATCCTATGACGTGGCAGTCGCACCGCAAGCGCTTTTTCGAAGCTTTTTTCGAAGCCTCGAAGCCAGCGTCTCGACCGACGCCCCGAGCTTCCACAAGAGCTGCGAAGGTGCTTGGTGATGAGTCAGCGTGTTTCTGTGTCGGCGCATTGAACGTCCTCGCTTCTGACTCGGGCGCGTCGTCGTCGTACACTGTACCGGCTGGCGCAGCTGCGCTCTGATATCGAGAGATGAAAGCTGGTCGAGACTGGGTTGCATATTTGTCGTCCGTCTTGAGTGTTCGATGGCAGTATTGGCAGTCGCCGTCTCCGCCGCCGACGTGTCGTTCTGAACCCTCCTCTCCGCCGACGAGGCCGTGCCCAGGCTTTGGCCAACACCCCTCGTGTTCGAAAGATACCGTCGTGCTAGTAACGGTGGGACAATGCACTGGCGCTTCGACGATTTGTATGGCGATCGGGCAAGGTTACACCCAGATGGCGCCCGTAGAGTGGCGCGTCTGAGTTGGCTGCGCAGCGACGCTTTCACTTTGCAAGCCGCGCTTCCTTACGCACCAATTTCGCACACCAGCATGGCGTTTCCGTCGCTCTCGCTCGCCAGCTTCAAGAGCACGCCGTCCTTCAACGAGGTCGTCCACAACGTCGACAAGCTCCGTCGCGCGCTGAGCACGCCGATCGAGGACGCGCGCGTCTCGGCGCTCGATAAGGTCTCGATCCTCTCCAACTACTACACATCGCCCGCGCCGCTGTGCCCGCAGACGCCGCCGGCCTACCAGACCCGCCACACCTTCTAAGCACGCGTCGTCCTCGTCCTCAGTGTTATTTATCGTCGGCTATGCCCGTGCAGACGCGCGTACCCGAGTCGTATAACGTTAACGGTTCCTGTCTTGTGTTGAGCAATGCTTGCACCCAACATTAGACTTTGCCGACCGCCGCCAACCGAGGTCTCTGCCACCGCCCTGCAACCGACCTTCAACAAGCCATTTGTGCTCGGTATGCGGTGCGTGTGGTACGGCGACAGCCGCCACAAGGCTTCAACGAAACCGGCTTGTCGTTGTGCAATGCTCTGCGTGTACTGGAATACCAAGAGGAAGAGCTACTTGATGTCTTCGTCGACCAGGCCGTTGTAGACTGCTTCGAGGAGAGGCTCGAAGAAGCGCTGCCCGGACGCGATCGAGTTGCTCGCAAACAAGAACGTGACGTTGCCTAGTCGTGCGGGCGCGTGAGCAACTTGGAGGCCGGTATTGTCGCGTACGCTGCTGGCCCAAGAAGCGCAGCGCTGCGATCTCGAGCCACGTGAGACCGCCAACAACGACCAGCAGCACCGTCTTGAACGTCTTCCTTTTCTTACCCGGATTGTTCTACCGCCTTGGATCAGATACGGTCCCAACATCGTGCTTACGGCGTCGGACGTGGAAAAGTGCGCCGAGGGACCGGGCAGTTGGTGCAGGAGCTCGGCCATCGGCTCCCACTGGCGCGGACCTACAGAGCGTGCGCGCACCGCCGTCGACGTAGGGATGTACCGAGTGCGGCGTCCACGAGCTTGACGAGCAGCGGCGTGTAGCCGCCCGAGACGTAGCCCGCGTCCTCGGGATGCACGACGTCGCCGCCGTAGTTGCCGATGCAGCCAAAGGCCCGCAGGAGGTTGGGCGGGGCTTTCTGCGCTTGATCGTGCATGCGGAGGAGCCCGACTTGCTCGAGGTTGTCGAACGTGTGGAGGTATTCGTAGCCGTAAAACTGCATGATCTGCGTCTTGAGATGAAAGTAGCGCTCTCTCGGAATGCCGTGGTTGGCGAGGCTGTGCCTATAGAGCCATCGACAACGGATGTACGGCGAAGTGGCGACGTACAGCGCCAGAAGACGCAGCACGTGCAAGAGCGGGCCTTGCTTCCAAATGAGCTGCTCAATGTCGCCGAGGCGCGGCTCGCCTTCCATACTACGCTAGTCTCAGCGGCTGACGAGGCATATGCGAACTACATGGCGCGCTCGAGGAGCCAGCGGCGTCGGAAATCCTTCGAGTTGGTCGTCGCCTGCAGCAGCTGCGACAGCTGTAGATGCTGGTTGAGCAAGCTCTGCTGGTGCTACATCGACACAAGTGTCGGCGATGGTCGATAACACTTGGCTACCAAGTGGGCTTGGACTTGGCCCGGCAGGCTCGAGATATCGGTCTTCCACGCTGCTTCGTCGTGCATGGCTCTTTGAAGCGACGCGTGCTCCTCCGAGATGGTCGCAACTTGGTGCTGCAGCAGCGGTCCCAGTGCTTGAATGTGGACGTTGCGGCAGAGCTCAAAGACGACATCGTCGCTCGACAAGCTCATAGGCGCCTAGGAAGTTGTAGGTTCCCACATGGCATCTAACTGTCCGACGACACCTGCTGCTGGCCGCTCGGGATCGTGTCGTCCAAGAGATTTGCATCGACCTGCACCATGCCGTCGCGGTACGCGAGGACCTCGTCGAGGAGACCTTCGTACCTACTCTCTCGTTAGCTCTCTTTCGATACAAGCGAGGCGCACGTCAATGGCGTGCTCAGTGGTGCATAGTAGTCGAGCTTGCGGTCAAAGACCATGAGGCAGTCGACGCGGTGCTTCTTGGAGGTAGCGGGCGGAGGCACGCCGTTTTGAATGTGGAGGGCTGCGAGGTGCTTCCACAGCGCATGTGAGAGGTCGCCCTTGTAAAAGATGTGGCCAATCTTGCCGAGCGTTGCTTCGAGGTGGTACAGCGCATGCGCCATCGTCCTACTCGATCGCGTTGTGTGTTGATGCAGGTGCGAGTACCTACGCCAGGCTCGTCTTGTTGCTGCCCAAGTAGCACTCGCGCAAGAGCGTGTCTGAGCCCAGTGTGAGCACGTCGCTGTCGAGTGGAATGAACCCGAGCGGAAACAGCGTCAGCGTCAGCTGGACGATCTCGGCCGTGCGTTCTTGGTTGAGCACCGTGGCACAGAGCGCGTTCCAAGGGCCTACACATGTACGAGCATGACGAAAGAGGGGAGCGAGGCGGTGGGACCGGCGTGCAGGATGTGGACAACGAGCGGCGGCGCGCCTTTCGGCTGGTGCTCGACGACGCTCGCAATGCGTCGCGCGACAAGATACACTTGCGCCACGATGGGCTGCACGATAAAGACGAGCGCGCTGCCAGCGCTGTGCTGGTCGCCGACGTGGCTGTCGAGCGCGTGGATCTCCGTGACTCGAAGGGCTTTGAGCCGGTCCGACCCAAGTGTCGAAAAGTGCTGGAAGAGCCCCCATAGCCGCGGCGCCAGTACGACCTCCATGCTGTGCGCCTGCACGGCCTGGAGCAGTGCATCAAGCGCGTCCGACGAGGCGGCGCGGAGCCGGGCGAGCGCGAACCGACTCTTCTCCAGCGTGCTCGCGTGAGCCATGTATGATTGCGCCGTTTCCAAAAGATTGCAACATCAAACTCAAACGGCAACCTCGCCATTCAAACTCAAAAGGCAAACTCATCTAATGGCACTTGTCATTCGACAGGCAAGACGACCGGGATAAGCTGAAACACACAGTGTACATCGGTGCAGAGGGCTTTGGGATGCGCGTCGCGCAGGTACGCGGCCACGTCCTCGTGGCCATAGGCGCTCGCGGTCAACATGGCCAGCAAGATGCACGCCGTCGACGCGTGCCCAACCAGATAGGCGGCCACGTCCAAGTGCCCGTTTTGCGCTGCAAACTTGAGCGCGAGGTGCGTGCAGCCTTCGTGGCGGCACTGCAAGAGAAACGCGACGACGTCGATGTGGCCATTCCGAGCGGCGTAGTCGACCGCGTTGGTCGAGCAGCCGTCATTTCGGTGGTCGTGGAGGAAGCGCACGATCGAGAGGTGACCGTTCATCGCGGCGTGGTCCAGCGTGTAGCGCAAACAGCCCTCGGACCGCGTCGCATGCAGAAAGTGGACGACGTCGTCGTGGCCGTTGCGCGCCGCCGCGTCCATCGCATGCGCCGTGCACCCCGACGCACCGTGGGCACTGAGGTAGCGCACGAGCTCCAGCTGCCCGTGGCTCGCCGCCATGTCCATGAGCGCGACCGAGTCGGCGATGGGCCAACAGGCAAAGAGCCGCTGGAGCCAGTGCAGGCCAGCGTAGTGCAGGAGGAGCCACGCAGCGCGCTGGTTGGCATACTTGAAGAGCTTCCACGCATGGACATGCGGCAAGAGCTCCTCAAAGACGCCGTCTTGGTACGTGAACACGATGCGCAGAAGCTCCTGTTGGCGCAGGACCGCCATGGACGCACCCAACGCGCGTCTCGAAATGGTATCTTTTGACCATCGTTGGAGTAAAAGAATTTTCTTTTTCTTTCTTCAACGATAAAAGACATTAAAAGACTGTGACCAGTCGCGTCATCATCAACGCCACAGCGGATTGTTGGTGGTGCGGCGTTGACGCAAGTTTAGAGCACGACACGCTCGCTAGAGAGATGCGATGCTGATCGTGGCATTGATCACGATAGAGATGGTCGATTGCACTACCAGCGTGCGGTGTACTGCCGGGCAGTCGCCTCGAGGCATTAAAAGAAATGCAAAGGAATAAAAGAAAGATTTCTTTTATCACACGCAATCGATTGAATTTTTATCCGGCAATGCACCATTTGGATTTACCGGATTCTATCCGGACACAAGCAACGTGACCATGAAGCTGGTGAGGCTTGCGGCGGCGACGGGCATGGCTCATGCCTAGCACGACGTAGATCCAACTGGGCCGCGCCGAGGATGGCGTCAACTCGTTCCATGTGACCATGTCGGGCCGCCAGGTGCTTCTGGACTGCGGCTTGAACATGAAGGCGCTCGCCCACCTGCCTGTCGACGGGCCATGCCGCTACTACGCGCCGAGCTTGCACGCCGTGGACGCCGAAGCCATCGATTGCGTTGTCGTGTCCAACCACTGGAGCTTCCTCGGGCTGCCGCTGCTCACCGAACGCTCGGCCTTCCGCGTACGTCATGCCTGTCCTGGAACCCTGGCCAGGACCGCACGATCTAGGGTGAAATCTATGCGACCGAGCCGTGCGTGCGCTTTGGCCGGCTCCTCCTGCTCGAGATGCTCGAGCTGCTCGAGCGCAAGCGCAAGCTCTCGGGCCACGCGTCCAAGGCGTGGCTGTCGCGCTCCAACATTAAAGATCTACCCGGCGCCGAACAAACTCGTCTTCTCGTAGCCACGCTCTGCCGATGCTCCAATGTTACATTCTTGTCATGCGTAGGATCTCGAGTTTGACAAGTGGGTCGAGCCGTACACGCGCCACGAGATCGAGCGCTGCCTCGACCGCATCACCTACGTCACGTACAACGCGGTGCGACGTGATCATGTGCCGCATCTCCAACGTGCTCGTAGACGATCCATTTTGCCTACGAGCTCAAGATCACCGCCGTGAGCTCGGGTTACGCGCTCGGGTCGAGTGCGTGGATCCTGGAAAGCGCCATGGAGAACCTGGTACGCATACCGAGAGAGGCGGCCGTCGCTGACGCCAACGTAGGCCTATGTGCCCACAGCGGCGTCCGAGATCCGGCACTCGACACCGCTCGACCTTCAAAAGCTCAAGGTGCGTTGACCTTGACCAAGTCGTAAGATCGTAGAGCGCGGTGTAGGACTGCGATGTCTTGCTTCTCTCGGACCTCAAGGTCGACCGGAGTCCGCTGGTCGACACGGTGATCCAGATCGAAGCGTTCATGAACCATGCGCTGCGGGTGTACGCGCGCGGCGGGTCGAGTCTCGTGCCGTGCCCCCTCGACGGTGTCTTTTTCGAGCTCCTTGAGAACTGGGAGCTGTATTTGCGCTCACGCCAGCACGCGCCGATCCCAGTGTACGTCGTGTCCCCGACCGGCGACGCCGTGTGCGACGCCGTCTTTGGTCCGCAGTGGCTCTGCAACGCCAAGATCGCCAAGGTCAGGACTACTGTGCTGCTGCATACAAGCCAATCGACCGTAGATCTTTGCGGGCGAGCCTGCCTTTGCCCACACTGCGATGCGTGAAACCGGACAGTTGCGCGTGCTGCCCACCGTCTCGTCCGCGCTCGTCAAGGCGTTCGAGGTCTTTATTCTGCTGTCTTGTCAACCTGGATATGTGGTGCAACGACCGTCTGTAGGAGCCGAGCCTCATCTTTATGAGCGATCCGTCGTTTCGACTGGGCGACGCCGCGCTGTTGTTGCGGCAGCTGGAAGCGCGCGGCGGGGCAGTCATTGGCATCGACCCGCACGTCTCGCTGGGCCATGCGCTCGCCCCGTACCAGCCGCTGCACAACGTCGAGGTCATTGCGGCGCCCATCGACATGCGGCTTTCGTGCAACGACGCCAACACGCTGGTGACGCAGTGCCTCCCGCAGCACCTGCTCGTCCCCGAGTGCTTTACGTGGTAGGCATGCTCGATGTACCAAACGTGAACCACCGTGTTGTGCAGGAAGCACCACGAGCACGAACAGTCGGTGCGGCGCCTTCACGAGCTCATTTCGGGACGACTGCCGACGGCAACGACGCTACTTCGACAACTCGAGCCCGTCGTCGTGCTCAAAGCGCCAAAAAAGAATTTCGAGGCCGTCCTGGACCCCAAGGTAGCTGCGCCATATACTCGTGTCGATCGTGTTGAACCTGTGAGTAGCTCGCAGCGCAGATTACGCTGACGCTCATCGAGAAGAACGCGGCAGCGCTGGTTCCGACCAAGATCCAGATCACACCGGACGAGTGTGTCCTTGTGCCCGTGCCCTTTAGCAACGTGCCCGCAGCGATTGGTGGCGACCGCGCGACCAAGCGGCTGTGTGTGCGCGAGCTCTCAAACGTGTGCGTCGGCGAACTCAACACGGACGTGCTTGTGCAGGACCTGGCGGTGCGCCGTTTCCTCGCCATTTTGGTCCTATCTAAAATCGACTAGGCGAGATTTGGCAGCATCAAGAGCGAGTACCAAGGCGACTTGGTGATTCTCTCGGTCGGCTCGTCGCACGACGCTCTCGTGACCTATGCGCGTCACGACAACAAGACGACGATCACAGCGTCCAATGACAGCGACCGCGACGCCATCCGCGACATGATTCTCGGCCAATTGGCCGTGCTTCCGTACTGATAAGGTCTATCCTCGAATCCCATCGTACGATCCTACTTTGACAGGCCGAGGGTGAAGAGGGTTAGGGGTGAAACTGTCGTGTCGGTTTCTCGGGTTAGGGTCGGCACGACACACACCAGTGTTCATGTTGTGGGACGACGCTTGTATTACGCGGGTGCAGCTGCCGAAGCACTCAAGCCTCCAAGCCCACTGCACCCCATTGACAACGGAGTCTCGTACGACGATACGACAAGAGAAACAACTAGACTATGCGAGGTGGGCAAAGACCTCGGCCATGCTCGGGCGCGCCATTGGGTCGGGCGCAAAACACCGGGCGATCAGCTCCAAGTGCGCCTCGGGGATCGGCACGTTTTGAAGCGGCAGCCGGTCGCCTTCGCAGACGCGGACGGCGACGTCGAGTGCGTGCTGGCCCTCGAACGGCTTGGTGCCGCTGTAGACCTCCCACATGGTCACGCCAAACGAAAAGACGTCCGAGGCCGGGGAAAACACGTGCGGCGGCGAGAGGCTCTCGGGCGCCATCCACTTGAGCGGCCCGACGCTCATGCTGGCATCGACGACAGCGCCGCGCCGCGCGAGGCCAAAGTCGCCGATCTTGACGCGCCCGTCCACGTCCACGAGGCAGTTGCGCGCGGCCATGTCGCGGTGTAAGAACGCATTGTTGTGCAGATGCAGGAGCCCGTTGGCAGCGTCACGGAGCATGCTCGTGCGCACGGACGGAGGGTACATGGTCGCGGCCGACGGCGAGGCGACGACGCCGGCGAGCGACCCGAGCGGCATGTACTCGGTGACGATCGCAAGCGGCGCCGAGGGGTCGGTGCACGCGCCGACAAAGGGCACTACGCACGGGTGGTGCCCGAGGAGCGCCGAGACGGCGGCTTCGTGCTGCAACGCCGACACCTAGTGCGCCTCTCAAGTAGTGGTATATTGCGTCCAACGTACGTCGTCTGCCGTCTGACGCAGCGTCTTGACAACGACGTCCCGGCCGTCATAGTTGGCGAGGTAGGCGTCACCAAAGAAGCCAGCGCCGATCCAGCGCTTCATGTGCAGGTCGGAAAACGTAATTTCCTTGTAGCTACGAGACAAAGCGCATGGGTCACTGCTCCTTGGGTCGTCGAATGAGTCTGTACCCGGTTGGCAGCGTCTCGAGACCGTCGCTGACCGGCGCCAAGCGGTACCACTCGTCTTGGCACTGGATGTGCTTGGAGACATTGGGCCCGACGACGAGGGTGCAACGAAGGACGCCGGCAAAGTCGTTGGCGACGATCGCCACCGCCACCGTGTGCGGCGTCATTGGCATCGACGTATGCAATTCGCAAAAGATCGGAAACACGAGGTGCTCGAGCTTGCCCGACCAGACAAAAGTTGTGTGCGCGGCCTCGAGGAGGCGGAAGCCGTCCGGGACTTGGACCGAGATTGTCACGTGCGTGCCCTTGGTCAGCGGCAGATCGATCGTCCGGGTCACCTTGCGGCTCTCTGCGTCGTACGCATGCGCGACCTCGACGACGTCACCGGCGTGTCGCCCGCCAAAGCAGTAGATGCTCAAGTCAAACGCGGCGCCCATCGCGATGCGCCGTGGTGCGTACGCTGTAAACTGCGGCGGGTCGTCGAGGCCTCGAAAGACTTGGTCCGATGTCGCCGACGAGACGGACGACGGCAGCGACCGGTGGTGGCCGCGGACGTCGGGCGTTGGCGGTGGACTCAATACGTCGTAGCGCCGGCCATGGCATTGCAAAATCGAGTCGCAGAGAGCCTGAAAGTCCTCTTCTTCACTCGACGACGACTGTGACGCCCGGCGCTCGAGCTGCGCGACCATCGGCGCCATGTGGCGGCCGTGGCGCGGGGTGAGTGCAAGCAGTAGCGTGTCGTCGGTCGGCGCCGACGGCGCGCAGATCATCGGTGGCTGCAGCCGGACCGCGGGTGGTGCGATCACGATGCTTGAAGGGTTCCTGCTGGTGCTCTGCAAGTAGACAATCGCAGCTTTCGGCGAGGGCGACGAGGGTGACGCTGTCGCTGAAGTTTCCGACGACGGCGGCGACAACGACGTCGCAGCTACATATTGTGGTAGATGCGACATGGAGAGCGTGCACTTGTCAGCGACAGCACTCGCCCACGCATGCATGGTAGCGCTGTACGCACTGCCCACGCAGGGATTCTCCGACGTCTTGGCCTCGGTCATGTCGAGGTAGATATGACCAGACGCCTCGTCGTCGTGGCTTGGTGTGCGCGGAGTCTGCGGCGCCATGTGCCGGGCTCGCATGTGCGCCCACGCCGTCGCAAAGGGCACATAGAAGCGGTAGCCCACGAAGCGAGCGGAGAGGATGGCGGCGGCGAGGCTCAAGAGAAGCAAGGCCGCATGGAGAGCGATGCTGCCAGCATCCAAAGGGCCCGTGGCGAGAAGGTAAATGACATTTGCTGATGCGGCGGCAGCGACCAGCGGCGGCGCAGCGCAGATGACATCGATAAGATTGACTGCGCCAAAGTACACGAGCCCGTACATGACGTTGGCATGCACGGGCAGCGCCTCGAACGCACGATGGCGTGGCCGCACGAGAAGCCGGAGCAGGCGCCACTCGGTCGCCCACAAGGCGTGCAGCAGGCTTAGGTGCAAACGGCGGTACGTTGCACTTGGAAGTAGGAGCGTGATGGCCGTCGAGAGGTACGCGACGGGCGCGGCCACGAGCGCGACGACGGCGCCGAGCAAGAGGCCGACGAACGCGCGGAGCGCGCCTTCCTGTAGCGGGTCGGCGTCGATGGCCTCGTCGATCTCAAGCGTCTGCATGATGCAATGATGATGGTGATGATGGACGCTTCCTTCTTCGATGCACAAAAAATCCTTCGACCAACTGAGTTTCCAGGGTTCGATTTCATTACCAATGTTCCTATGACCATACTGAAATCAAGTGACGCCGCTGGGTTGTAGCTGCGGCAAATGAGGCTGATGGCCACACGCGCCTGCAGAAAGCGGGTTCAGGTCACGTCCTGCAGCGGCCTCTGCTCTGAGCACCATGGGCTGCTATGAACGTACGTCCGAGCGTCTCGATGACCAACCGCTTCATAATCACGGTAACCGGATATGTGCAAACCAGCATCTCGCGAACCGGTTACGCATTGCTGTCGCAGCCATAACCGTCAAGTCGACTGACTGCCCGCCAGAGCTCTTGTGCTGCGGTCACT
>NW_008246089.1:653399-676753 GCF_000281045.1 Saprolegnia diclina VS20 | reverse complement strand
GTCATCTTGTATGGAAGCGATGCCGTAAAGCTTGTAAACGCGCCTTCGTGAATGTCGGTGGAGAATGCGTCCGTGTTGATGCCGGCGATAGCGTCCTTGTCGGCGAGCTGCAGGAGCCCAAAAGCGAGAATGTAGCGCCCCGCTGGCAGCGTCATCACCAAATACGGGTCGTTGCTCGAGATGCTGCCGTCGTCGCTGCCCATGGACGGCAGCGCTCGTCGCAAGTCGTCACTCGAGTACAGTGCGCCTCCTACATACATGGAGTTTGAGGTTCAAATTTCAATGATTGGTGTCTCGCTACCTGGTAGGAGTTTGGAGTAGACGCGCAGTGTTGTGCCACCCGTCGAGTAGGTGATCCGGCAGTCGCGCAGCACGTCAACGCACGTATTGGACGTCGTGTTGAGCTCGTTCACGACGACATCAACCATAATCTTGGTCGGGGCTTGAACGACCAGCTCATAATGATCAACCGTTGTATAGCGCGGTCGCCGGGGCACAACGCCCTGCCGAATCGCGCCAAAGTACGGCGGGTGGCGAAACGGCAGAGTCGGCGCGCGTGGGAACTCCACGGGATCTGGAAACGCGGGTATGGTGCCAAAGCCGTCACCCAGCGCATTCGCGGGCAAGAGATTTTGAAAGAGAAGGTCGCGGACGATACAGGCCATTGGAATCCCCGCGTTGGAACAGGCAGCAGCACCACAATAGTGCATCGCGACAACCGTATTGGTCGTCGCATCCAGAACTGGGGCGCCGGACGAGCCCGGCTGCGTGTCTGCATCATACATGACACCTCCTCGATAAAAGCCGTCATTGTTGAGGTCGCACCTACAAACACAAGCGATGACGCTGCGTCCTGCAGCACGCGTCATCACGAACCCTTTGGACGTGAGTCCTGTGATGGTTGTCGGCAACGTCGTTTGGTTCCTCGACGCTATTGTCTTGCACCCGCCATTCGGATGTTGTGGCACATAAATTTGCATGCCGCGTGCTATCGCGAGCGTCGGGTGGACTTGGAGATACCCGTAGCTTTGCACGAGGCTCGGCCCGGACGAGAGCAGCAAGAGTGTGTAGTCCAGGATCACGTTGGTGGTGACCCAAGTCGCGGCCACGGACGCGACGGCGCCGCTGCACACAGTGTAGTCGACGTCGACACCGCACCACGACGCTTCGGCTAGAAACTCGAACTGCACTTGGTTGGCATCGCGGGCACTGCCTATAGGAATGAATCTTGTATAACTCAAAGAGGTTCGTAAGGGTGCACCTATGCAGTGGCTCGCGGTGATGACGTGGCCTTGACTGCCCCAGAGCCAGCCCGTGCACATCTTGAAGCCATCGACACCAGGTGTCGGCACCCAAATACGCACGACGGGTCGGCTATAAGCGTACATGCTCGTGAGCGGCGACGTCGTCGTGTAGTTGCAGATCGCGTGGGTGCTGCGGGTGCCACAGCCTTGCTCGTCGCTTCTGCTGCCCGAAGCCGAGTTGTCATGACCGCTGTCGAGACTGGTAAAATAGCTGTACATATCAACGCCGACACCAAAACCATTGGCGCAGTACGAGACACGGGTCGTGCGCCGCAGCCGAAGGCGCCAGAGGTTGGCAAAGAGGCGCGGTGTCCAGAGCCCCGAGCTCGTATTGCCGACGGGCGAGAGATGCGCCGCCGAGAGGTCGAAGGTCGGTGCGTCCACAGCGACAAGCTCCGCGCTGTCGCCGGGCGGGAGCACGAGCGTCGATATCCGAAAACGCATTGCGATCGCCGCCTTTTCAAAATACGCGGCGCTGAGCCACCCCGACTCGAGCGGCTCGACGCAGGACGGGCCGACGCCAGCGCCAATGCCTTCGATCGTTGGAAGAACGACTGTCTTCAAGCTGCTCGGTGTCGCCAGCAGTTGGGCGCCGCATGCCGCCGCGGTCGCCGTGAGCACCCAGAGCCACAGGGACGTCATCAAGGGATGCAAAATCCACCGAGCTAAAATCCCGTTATGGTGAAACCGAACATGACGGCGTTCGGCCGAGGTGCGCGACTTCGAAGCTCGTTCTGCGCAACATCCAAGGACAGTGTAATGATAATACCAGTCCGCTCTTTCTTCGCACCAACCCGTGAAGCTCATTTGACCAAGGGCTTGTCGCGTTTCCACTTAGAGGCAGACACGGATTGTAGGGTCAATGGTACTGTATATATGTTGGTGTTTTCGTCAGCGCATGTCGTACGAGGCGTCGAGAATCGCTTCGCATTGACGAATGAGCGCTGCCTCGCCTTCCATGGCGCACTCGGCCACCTTTGGCACGGCGGTGGAATGCTTGATCGTGAGGGGCACGGTCGCTGAGAGCGTCACGCGGTAGGCGCCGCTGTCGCCAGACTCGGTGGCGACCCCCGCGCAGCCCAGAAGTTGGGTGTATGGATAGCCATTGCGCCCGCGCCTCGCGTCGGCAAGCGCGAGGTTCGTAGCGCCAACTGCGACCGTGTGCGCACCGGCGGGTAACACCGCCACAAGGTATGAATCGTACGTCGAGATGCTGCCGTCGGCCTTGCCGGCGCTCGGGTCCACTGAGTCGACGTCGTCGTTCGTATACGGTGTGTACTGCACTACAAAGCAACATTATTGTCTATCCAATCAAAGACAATATCCATACCGGCGGAATCGTTGGAGAAGACGTGGATCATCGTGTCCACATAAGCAATGCGGCAATCGTCGTTGACGTCGGCAAACGCCTGTTTATAGCCGTCCCGTTCGAACGAGAGGACATCGACGATGACGACGCCGGGGGCTGCCAGTTGAAAGGTGATGTGATCGACATTCGTCACCCATCCGTCCGAGAACGACCCACTTTGTACGATGACGCCGTCAACGACTGCCTGCTTTGTAAAGGGCGACCCAACCCCCGGAAGGTTGGTGCCGTACGGGCTCACGGTGGGGTCGCTAAACGGCGGCACGAGAGGGGGCGCCCCGCTCGCAATCGCGTTGGGTGGCAAGAGATTGTGCCGTCCGAGGTCCTGCGCGATCCACAGCATCGGAATGCCCGCATTTCGACAAGCCGTCGCACCGCAATAGTGCAACGCCACAACAGTGTTGGAGTCCTTGTTCAGCACCGGCGACCCCGACGACCCGCCGTCCGTGTCCAGGTTGTAAGCGTAGCCGCCTTTGCTGTCGCAGCCGGACGCCGCCAAGCTTGAGATGCTCGTGAATTGGTTGTCGTCGTTGAGATACGAGAGAAGTTTGCATCCGCCGCGCGGGTGCTGCGGCATGTACACGGGCATGCCGACGGTGGCCGGACGCGGTGCGGCTTGGAGGTACCCATACTTGGCGGGAAGGTCACCCTGGAGCTTCACGAGCGAATAGTCGAGCGTCGCATTCGTATAAATCAAAGTGGCCGTGATGGCTTCCGTGACACCGGCACACATGCCATCGCGCTTGCCTTGACAGAGGTAGCTCTCGGCGACAAACTGAAACTGGGCGCTCAAGGCGTCGGCCTCGGAGCCTACACAAAGCAATGACCTCGTCAACCCCCGTGATGATGTCGGGGGCGTACCAATGCAGTGGTGGTTGGTGATCAAATGCCCGGCCGAGCCCCAGAGCCAGCCCGTGCAGCCCTCGGCCGACTGCGATCCAGGGTTGACGACAATACGCGCAACGGGCCGCCCAAACGCGTACATGGACTCGCGCGGGGCCGTCGGAATGTACGCGCACGCAATGTGTTGACTCTGGTCCCGCCCACACAAGTCTTGTTTCTCGGACGTCGCGTTGGCTTCAAGAATCGTGTCTTCTTGCGCGGTCGGGACAAAGGCCTCGAGCTGCACACCATAGTTGGTACCGCTGCTACCATCCACGCACGGCGCGTCCAAGACAAGGGCGAGCGTATTGTAGTACGTGCGCGGGCCTGCCACGACATTGAAGGCCATGTCGGGAGCAAAGAACGTCGTCAGGTCGACGTGCACGCTTCCATTCGTCAAGACAAGCGACGCGTTCGGTGGTAGCTTGAGGTAGGCAAAGACGGGCATGATGGCCACGGTGACAAGGCCCCGCGTGTACGACGACGTCATCCACGCGCCTTGCCAGCTAATGCGCGTCTTGGCGTCATCACACTGAAACGCATTGGTGTGCTCGTGGACCGAACCCGCACCAAAGGTGCAACCAGAGACCGAGACGGCATTGGGCCATCGGGTTCTATCGACCAGAGCCGCCACAACGCCCATACAGCATTGCAGGAGGAGGAAACGCATGCTGCGTCGTTCGTCGATTCGCTAGTGAGCTATGTGTGCAGGTGTCACAAAGAAGACGCTCATCCTTGGCGTTGGCAGTGCAACGTCCAACCCGAATTCTCCTCCATAAAAGAACGTTCGTCTCGTCAACGCAGTGACACTCGCACACCTCTTTACAGCGGTAGAATATCGCGACGGGGAGGAGGCTCCTACGTCTATGGCGGCCTCAGTCGGCGTGAAGAATGCGCGAGTCGAACGCCGGCGGGTCTGTCGGCTTTTGGATCACGGCAGCCCATTGCATCATCTTCTTCATCCCGTCGATTGTCATCATCTCGACCAGCTCCGGATGCGACTGCCTACACAGAAATGTCGTGGTCTTGCATGCTGCCCAGATCTGGGATGCGTACCACATGTGGCACCACTCGTCCAACGAGATGAAACCGGGCTTTTCCCGTTCGGCCTCGAGAAATATTTGGTCGACGGCCAGCGGAATGTCCTTCTCGATCTCTTCAATGAGGTCGGCGAGTGCCTCGGAGCCGAGTTTCATGGCCTTGTCGCGCACCGCCGTGTCGGTCGCACTCGTCGCTGCTGATGGTTGCAGAGCACACTGCAGCTCGATCTGTTCTTGGAGCAGCATCGGGAAGATACCCTTGACCACCTATGTACACAGCTTATCCACCAAACGACGACGCCGGCTTGCATACTTGGAGCCGGCGGCGCATCGCGCGCGTGAGCTCGTCGTGCGAGATGAGGCCGTCGCCAGTGGTGTCGATAACGTGAAAAAGGAAGTTGGATTTCTCTTCGAGCGACCCGTGCAGCGTCAAGTAGAGACCAATCTAGCAACACGCAACTTGGTGACGCTTGCGAATCAGCACACGTACGGCAAACTCATCAAACGAGATCCAGTCGCGCGCGCGACGCGGATCGTCGCTGCCGTGAAACATAAACGTCGAAAAGAGCGCCGAGGCCAGCGCTACAGACGCCACTTATCCACTGTATTGAGAGACAGCAAGCTGTACCGGAATTCTTGTTTTGGCAGATCCGACCAAAATCATCGCGTGACGGTGACGCCTGCACCCACGGCGACGCTTGGAGGCTTTGGCACGCGAGAATGAACGCATCCAAATGCAGCTCGTTGCCATCCTCACTTGCGTGCGCCTTGTAGACGCTGTCGAGGTTCGCCAAGTCGATGCTGGTCATCTTGCCGTCGAGAAAGCCGGGTGACGCGACCGAGGGCGGCGCGAGTCGCTGCGCATTCTGGAGCTTTTGCGTGCGCCCAATGAACGCATTGAGCTGTGTGCGCGCCACGTCATCAAAGAAGAGCCGCAGCGCTTGCGAGTGCAGAATGCTCGCGACTTCAAAGGTGACACGAAAGTTGACTTCGCACGACGTCGGCGACACCTCGCGGAAGTTCCACTCGCTACACCGGCACCATGAGCCTTGGCATCCCGTACATGGGCAAAGCAGTACCTCTCGATGGACTTGAACGTAGGCGACTCGATCGACGTGATGAGGATCTTGTGTGGGGCGTGCATGAGCACCCTGGAGCGATACGTCTCAGTAAAGATCTGAAAGCCGACCGTGAGATCGGCCTCCATGACATTGTCATTTGGGCGGCGCACGACGCGTGACGAGACGCAGAACGGCAGGAAGGACGCGTACGCGTCGACGTTGGCGACGACGTCGTACATCTCGCGGCACGAAAATGGCACGACGCGCTTCTCCGTGTGCGACTTGACGAGCGCAGACGCGGGCGAAAAGAGCATATTGGGCAGCGAAAGGAAGGACCGGCGGCTGGCGACCGCAGGAAGGCGGCGCGGCCCGGCCAAGTACGGGCGCAGCAGCATCAGGATGGGCGCAGCCGGTGCTACAACGTCGTGTACCAACGGGACTTTACACTAAAACCGCGTCTAAAAATACCTTGTACACTATTTCCCGGCTTACAGGATGAGAAACACCATTTCAAGTCTCACACTATATTACCACACGGCTAACACTACATGCGTCGTATGGCTGGAATAGGCACCGGAAAAGGTGTGGGAAGAAGCACTCGGCCGCCTTTGCATGAAGTGAGCCAGGACTTCAGTCGGTGTGAAGCACTACTAGTAGACGACAGCGTAAACCTGAAATCGCAACGATGAATGCCAGAAGGATGCTTGTCGCACTGGCGTATGCAGAATGTCTGCAAGCGCACTCGCTGCGCCCACCGGTATGTATCTTGGCTTGCGAACGGGTCGAAGGATACGGAATTGCCGATGATACGTTTGTTGTGTAGCCATGTGCCGCCGATGTCAAGCTCTGCAATGACGGAACGTGGCTGTATCGTGACGTCAAGACCCATTGCACGTTTGCCGCGTGTGCTGACGAGCCCGGCCAAGTATTATCGCTTGAGCCCAAGCCATCGCAAGCACGGATGACGTAGAGGCTAGGGCCAAGATCGCCCCAGCTCTCGCAATAGTTGAATCGCAATCAAGTTGGGAGAATGAATCCTAATCAGTCGTTGCGAGGCTGGTACCCAAGCTTCTTGCAGCTGCACGCGACAGGTTACCCTTCCGCCAGTGGGCAGCGGCTGGTGCAGTCGAGAGCACGAGCCCCCTCGTGGCGGTCGCACACATGCTTGAAGGTTGCGACGATCTTGCGAATCTCGCGAGCGCCACCCACGTTCGCCACTGAACGGTCCCACTGGCGTAGGTCCCCACGTGTCTCCGCGGGCTCCTCGGAGGCACATACACACGAGCGAGCGCTCGAAATGCCGTCATGACAGGCGCACGAAGTGCGAAGTCAATCTCAGGTCCATCGTCGGGCGCGCGGAGAGACACGAAGACTCGGCTACTACGACGCGGCAAGCGCCTTCTGCGTTTTTTTGGCCTCGACAAAGATCGGCAACGGACCAGCGTTGGGTGACCGTAAGCTCCAGCTGGCGTGTCCGTGGACCCAAGTTGGCGTCATTTTTTTAAAATTATCCATCGTTTTGTATGAAAACCAGTCCATTTATTTTGCTTCAACCTTGCGGCGCCCCTTGGCCGTACCTTCCACGGCCCGTAACGCTCTGCCGTTTTTTTCGAATGAAACGGCGTTTGATCGGTCCACGCACGCGTGCCATCTGGCTGTATAAAACAGGGCGCATTCGATGTTTGTATGTCGTGGACATCCAGAGTGTTTGAAACGTCCAGATGGCCGGTCGAAACCGACGCGTTGGTTTCAATCTGACGTTTCGTCGTGCTCCGTGGAGCTCTTCGTGACGGCCGCTCATTGGTGCAAATTGGGTGCGTTTCCAGTTGTGATTGGCGCGAGCCACTTTTTCGCCACAGTTTGCGAGCAAGGAGTTCATTTTGGAATTTGCACCATGAGCCAGCAGTCCCCCATCGATATTGTCCCGACGATCGCCAAGGAGGTCGACAACCACGTCGACTTTACCGTTGGCTGCGACTGCGGCGAGATCGAGCACGGCGGCTCCAACTTCAAGGTCCACTGGAAGGGCGGCAACGACTCGACCTTGGTGCTCAAGGACGTGACGTACCGCCCGATCCAGTTTCACTTTCACACACCGAGTACGTCCGCACATGTTGCACGACGAGCAGGTCAGCTAACGAGCTTTTGTTCCTTAGGCGAACACACGATCGAAGGCAAGGCGTACCCGTTCTGCATGCACCTCGTGCACCAGTCGGAGGACGGCAAGCTCGCGGTCGTCGCCTTCTTCTTTGAGGAAGGCGACGAGAGCAAGTTCTTGGCCCAGGTCTGGGAGCACCTCTCGGAGATCGAACCCCACGGCCCGCGCGTCCTCGTTGACGAAATCTCGTTCGACTCGCTCGACGTGAACGCCGAGAGCTACTTCCGCTACACCGGGTCGCTCACGACGCCGCCGTACACGGAGGGCGTCGAGTGGGTCATTGTCAAGGACCCGCGCCAGGTCTCGCCCGAGCAAATCGCCGAGTTTATCAAGGTCATTCCCGGTGACACGAACGCGCGCGACCTCCAGCCCGTCGTCAGCGGCAAGCTTCTCTTCTGCTGCGAAAACTAACCGCGCAGGCTTCAATATTATTTCTCTTTTTCGTAATTCCAAAGTTTCTTTCTCAGCGACTACTGTACTTGTGCACGGCAAAGCACCGATGTTCGAGAGACGACGACAACCCGATACCAGCTTCAACGATTTCAAGACAAGCGATATGTAATCTTCGTGATAGCACGTCCCCGCCAAACGAGGAAGCGTCCTCACACTGTCCTTCTCGTGGTTGTCCAGCAACACGGCGATCACGTCATAGTGTCGGACAATGCGGTCTCGTGTCTATGACACACCACCGACAAGTTCGCGTAACTTGGGTACGATTGCCTTCACTCGTCCTTCTCTTGGGTGCCCCTTCAAGAGGGTTGCTGCGAGTATCTTGGCCGATCTCGCTCGCCCAGCCCCAGCTTGGAACACATGGTGCGCCCGTTGAATGCAAACGCAAAAGCTCGAACGCTTTGTCGAGCCATGCCGACACGGCGTCGTGTCCATCGCAGGCGCAAGGCCAAGTGCTCGTGCGTATCTGGCGCAGCGCCAAAGGCAAGCATCAACGGAAGAAATCTCTACTCAGATGCGTCCCGTCACATTGCCGTTTCTATCCACCACGGGTTGAGCGAATCGCTTCAAGCCGTCAACATTCCCGCAGCGTAGGTCCTGCAGCAACAGTCTATGTACACTCTAATATTACACGCGCGGAGGTTCTAGTTGCAGACTTCGAGGTGCGCAAAGAGGCGGTGCGTCATCTCGACGCCCAAGAAGAGACTGCCGTCGGCCGGAAACGAGCCCATGACCGCCGAGCTCCACCCGCGGTAGAAGCCCGCAAGCCCTTGGAGACGCCAGACGCTGCGGACAGCAGCCCGAAAGCTCAAGGCCGCGTCCACCTGCATGCGCGACTTGATGACGTCGGCAGGAAACACGACAGTCCAGCTCGTGGCACCAGCGAGGCCGCCTGCCGTGAGCACGGCGGCCGGGTGCAGCTCACGGCGCGACTCGACGCCCAACGCATCCATAAAGTGGTTGGTGTAGTAGTCGTACATGCCAAAGAAGCAAAAGTTGAACGGCACGTCGCGGAGCATGACGGCGGGCAAGCCGGCGGTGAGGCCGAGGAATCCACCCTCGTGTACGATCGTTTTGAGGCAGCGCCAAATACCCATAGATTCGGCGTGCTGGTACGTCTGGAGGCGGCACTTGACGACTTCGGCTGGCGTAATCGCCGCGGCTGAAAAGAAACCGGACGCGCTCCCAACGAGGGCTTCGTCCAACGTCGAGAGCGACGTCGATGGCTCAAACGCGAGGCGGCGGATCGCACCGTTAGCTGAGAAGAGCACTGCATTTTCCAAGATCGTGCTGGAGAGCGCGGGCAGCGCGCCCTTCCAGAGCGACCGGACGCTCTCGGTGCGCACGGTCTTGGCGAGGCAGTCGGCAAAACCACGGTAGATGGGCTGGCGCGACTGCGTCTGGAGACGCACCTTGATGACGTCAAAGGGCAAGCCGATGTAGACGTTGAAGACGGCGCCGACGACGCCGCTCGTCGTCTCTCGCAGGTCCAGGGTCATGCGGGCAAAAGCGCGTCTCACCAATCAAACGGATTGAGATCCTTGCACGCCGCGACCATCTGGTTGTCAGTATACTCAACTCAAGACAAACTCAAGGCGCGCCAACCCAGGCAGGATGATGGCTATCGGCACGCACCCTTACGTTTGCTTAGCGAACCTTATTACGCGACAATGGTCGCAGAGCACCCGACGAGAAGCAATCAATACCCTCTGCTGCTGAAGGATCATTCAGTACCATGTAGGACGCTCGCCACGAGCTGTCGGAGCCATGCTGCTGCGAATCGGCCCGCGTCGAGCTCCAAGCTATGGCTTGTCAGTATGGAGCGCTCGTGTGGTCGGAAGTTGTGAGCTTCTAATACCTCTTGTGCATGGAGGGTTATTTGTTCACGATAGTTTATATCGAAGGGTACGATTTGAGCCAAGCGCTGGAGTTGCAGAGCGTCCTAGCCGCGGTTTGATGTGCCAGGGTGTTGGGTGTATTTAGACAACATTTCAGCGAGGATTCACATATATAATAGTGTATATATGCATAATAGTGTAATGCTATAGTCGCCGCTCACGATTTGTGCTTCGATGGCAAGACAGACACGGCCAAAGACTGGTGTGGACTACTGGTAGTGCCACGCGCCTCTAGCCCGGTATGGTTGTGCCTTTAACGCTACTCTAGCTGCTTCAGTACCGGCACCGAATTTCACGGGTTGTTGAAATCGATCAACATTCTGGTATATAGTGCGTTTTATTAGAGTATTCTGAGTGTCAGAGTCCCTGTTTTAGAAAGGGCAACGGCAATGTCGAGCGCGCTTGTACCCGGTGACCGCTCGCTCGTCCGGCTGCTACTCTACACGGTGGTCAACGCTCTCTGGAGCGCATGCGCGCTTGCTTTTCTCGCGCTAGCGACGATCTGGACGTGTATCGAGTCATGTGGCATGCACCGCCGGTCGTTGGCCGCGCGAGGGCTGTACCCTGTCCGCGCCGTGACCCAGACCCTCTGGCGCATTGAAATATTCGTCCACGCACTCTACGATACTAAGGCAGACCTGCGGCTCGTCGCGCTTGACGACGTTACGCCAAGCCACGCGGGCTGGACCTTGGTGTACGTCTTCTGTTGGCGGTCGCTCCAAGTGGGCTTCTACGACTCCGTTGCGGCTTCACTCATGACCGAGTATACCGCAATGTGTGCACGGGCATCGACAGCGGTACCTTCGTGGGTAAGCAGCCTCCCGCTCCCGCTGACGCTGACACCAGCGCCCCAAGTCGAGCCCGTCTCGGCGTGGTCCATGGCAGTCATTTGCATCTTCTTCTTTTTCGTCAACTGGATCGCCGTCACCATCTTCGTGTGGGTCACCAAGCAGACCTACTACGCGATCTTTGGCGAGCTCGTGATTGCGCGCGTCGACGGTAGCCAGCACCCGCTTCTCCCAACGACAACGTCACCACCGGCGTCGTTGTACACGGTGCCCCGCGCCAAGGGTGCGCCCGCCCCGTATCTGCTGCCGTTCACGCGGGCGCCGCCGCTCGGCCCGCCACCCGCGTACGAGCCAACGTTGGCTGCAAAGTCGTCGTCCAGCACCAGTGAGCCGGGCGGCTACCAATACAAGCTCGTCGAGCGCAACGGCATACTCGGATTCCCGGTGCCACTGCCGCCCATGTCGGCCTCATCGCCTCCGACCAAGTCGCTGTGGACGCGCCTCTTTACGCAATCTTCAGCGGTCGATGCACCCATGAATGTGTCGCACGCCGAGGACTTGGTCAATGTCGACGTTGCAACGCTGGAAGACGCCCCACGCATCAAGATTGTGCCGCCGGCCGTCGGTAGCCGCGAGCTCAAGACTCATCACGTAATCGAAAGACCACCACCAGCACTCGTCACCCGTTCAAGCTTGGAGCTGCCAGATCTGGACAACGACGCAAGTGCCCCAGAGACAGAGACGGCAGCGGACGTGGAAGTGGTTGACGAGGAGCCAATGCAAGGCCGCATCCTCTTTTCGCAAGTGATTGCGCCGAGCACCAATCGCATCTCGATTCGCGTCGACGTCCAACTTGACGATGCCGCGCCGGGCGTCGCACTGCACCTCGGGCTTCCGCTCCCGCAAGGCGAAGTGCGCTGCGCCTACGTCATTCTTGCTGTCGGCGAGCACTCGATTGACGTGCTTGTTGCTGATGCCAGTGCTCAGTCGCTCTGGCTCTGCAAGGCCACCATCGGTACCCTCGTGCGCATCTATGGCGTCGACACGACATTGCAACTGCCGCTTCCGACCACCGATCAACCCGCGACGGTCAGCGATCGCAGCGACGTCGAAGAAGACGAGGACTTTGTCGCTCCGGCTGCCGACGTGGTCGTTGTGCCGCAGCTGCCGCAGCAGGCGGGCTGGGTCTCGCCGACGACCTATGCGCCAGCTCACACGTATGGCGCGATGACACCGCTCGGCGTGGCCTCGGCTTCGTTCGTGTCTGACTTTGCCAATGATGGCCCCGAGTACGGCGCCTTGTCGCCCACCGCAGCGATGACGAATACAGAAGCCTTTACGCTGCCGCAAGTGACGCGTGCCTTGCCGATGGACCCGACATCGATCCAAGACCGCGTGCACTTTACTGCGTACGCGCCCCCAACCGTCGTCTGCGGCACAACATTTACCTTTTCGATCTGGGCGTTTCTGGTGCATCAGCAAAGCGAGATGCACGAAGAGGCGACGGCCGAGGGTGACGCGGCGCAGCTCTCGCGCGACGTCTTGCTGCGCGTGCGCCGCGGTGCGTTGGTGCATGTCACGCTGACAACTCCCGACGGTTTCGTGCTCTGTGACGAGCCAACGCAGGTGCTGGCGTGGCACGGCGACGTGACGCGCGTCGCGTTTCGGATCGAGTGCGGCGCGTTCGTCGACGTCGGTCAAGTCATGTTCTCTGCGTCCATTGTCGTTGGCGCTGAGGTGCTGCGTCTTCGGTCCTATGTCTTTGTATCCGCGTCAGCACTGCCATCATCTGCCCTCGACACGGCAACCGAGGTCGCGTTCGACCTCGAGCGACTGCCGCAGACGTACGAAGAGATCGCGTACGACGAGCTCGAGATGAGGAACCTTGTGGGTCGAGGCAACTTTGGCGATGCGTACCGCGCTCGGTACCGCGGCCAGGACGTACGTTGTCTTCTACTGAGACTCTGAGATCTTACTCGATGTGTAGGTCGTGGTCAAGACGCTCCGGCCGAGCGAGTTTGGCGACAACCAAGACCAGATCGTGCAAGAGTTTCGGCACGAAGCCGCGGTGCTGTCGCTCTTTGGGCACCATCCCAACATTGTGCCGTTTGTGGGTGCGTGCACAGACCTCTCGCAGCCGCTGAGTCTCGTGACCGAGTACTTTCCGTTCGGGAGTCTTGAAGACCAGAGCCGAGAGCACACGCTCTCGACCGAGCAAAAGACGCGGCTTCTCTACGACGCTGCCAACGGCTTTCTCAACATCCACGAGGGCGGCTTCATCCACCGCGACATTGCTGCTCGGTGCATCGATCCCTAACCCTACCCTAATCGCGCTCACGCATCTTTCGCTTAGGAATTGCTTGGTGGACGATGGACTTCGCGCCAAGGTATGCGATTTCGGCCTGTGTCGGCGCGTGCGTTCGTTTGGCGGATCGCACTTTCCCGAAGGCATGGTGCCGCTCAAGTACATGGCGCCCGAGTCGCTCACGCCACCCCACGCGTTTTCGTACCAGTCGGACGCGTACTCGTTTGGTGTCTTGGTCTGGGAGACGTATATGGAGACGCCGCCGTACGCCAACGTGCCGAGCCACTTGGCGGCGGCACGGATACTCGAAGGTGCGCGGCTGGACGTGGACGCAGCTTCCATCCCCGAGGTCCACCGCGCGTTCCTCACCACGTGCTTCCAGCAGGACCCGTCGAAGCGCCCGAGCATGACCGACATTGTCCGTCACTTTGCATCGACATCAAACTGAAACGAGTGCGATAATAATCTTGTCTACTAGTACTTCGTATTAAAGTAGTGCATCCGGTGGGCAATATATCGAGCCGCAATTAGAACTCAGAACTTGCAGTGTGTTGTAAAACAGGATCTATCCGAATTGAGGTTGCCTGGAATAGGATAATGCCTACTGGATCCTTGCCCAAGATCGCTCGCGATCCATTTCCATTTCAGTCTCAGAGCCCGATGGACGATCCGAGCGAGACGATTGTCATCGCGCCGGCGACGAAGGCGCCCAAGCCGCGCCGCAAGAAGACGCCCAAGAAGCAAGCGCCCGCAGACGAGGCCGCCGGCGACGACGCAGCCGCTAGACCATCACTCACGACGCACCCGGCGGACGGGGAGCCCGTGACCGCACACGAGACCAAGCCGCGCCAGAAGCAGAAGAAGCAGCCTATGATATCGCCGAACGTGCAGCCACCGCCCGCGCCGATCGGTGCGCAACCGGCGTCCTCCGACTCGCCCGGCGACAACGGTGCCTCGGCGCCAGCCAAGAAACGTCGCCCGCGCAAGAACAAGCCCAAGCCTGCATCGTCTGCTACCGTGGCGACTGCGGACGCGACAGTGGACGCGACCTCGAGCCATAGCGTCCCCAACGACACTGGAATGGTCGCGTCGCCCAAGACCAGCGCCAGCGCCATGCCAATGTCGCCGAAGGTCAAGGAAAACCCCCCGACAATCGCAGACGCCAAGGTCTCCAAGACCAAGAAGAACAAGAAGAAAAAGGCCAAGAGCGAAAGCACAGTGCCTCTTGAAGAGGGTTCGTCGGCGGCGGATGGTGTATCGCTGCTGCTCGGCGCAACGTCCCTGGTGAAGGAGCCCAAGAAATTCGATCGCCAGACAAAGAAAGCAGTCGCGACTACCGACTGCGCCACGACAGCAGTCGAAGACAAACCGGCGCTTGGCACCAAGAAGAAGAACAAGAAGCAACCACACAAGGACGCTGTCCGCAAGGCCTCGGACGACGCGCCGGCGCTCAGTGACAAGCCCACGCCGGCGCCCAAATCCAACAAGTCGAAGAAGGCAGGCGACCCGCTCTACGCGGCCCATGTCTCGGAGAAGGACGCGCACGTTGGTCTTGCGAGAGGCACGTACCTCCAAGGTCTTCTTCGCGTCAGTAAAGGCAACAAGTACGACAGCTACGTGACCGTCGAGGGCCTCGACACAGACATCAACATCCACGGGGTTGTCGACCAGAACCGCGCGGTCGACGGCGACCTCGTCCTCATTGAGCTGCACCCGCAGTCGCAGTGGAAGACGACGTCGTCGCCAAAGACATCCACAGTCGTCGTGCCAACGTCGACAACGGTCGTGCCGCCAGGTCTCTGGAACCCGCTAGTGACGGCCACGTCGCCGGGGCCGAAACCCGCGAGCACCAAGGGCACGTCGGCGCTGCAGGCAACGCTCTCAGCCCTAGAAGCGCGCCTCAAGAACGCCAGCCTCCAGCCCACGGGCAAGGTCGTGCGCATCGCCAAGCGCGGCGACCACGTGTACATTGGCACGGTGCGTGTCACAAGTGGTGCTGCGCTCTTTGACGCGCGCGACGAGCGCCTGCCCCGGGGCATCCGCATTCCGAGCGGCACGATGCCGAGCGAGTACACGACGGACCCTGAAGAGTTTTCCACCACCAAGCTGTGCATTGTCAAGCTCGGCACATGGGCAACGAGCCACCGGTCGCCACAGGTACCATTGCAGACGACAGGAGAGTTCATGATCGCGGGATTGATTAGGGAATTTTTGTGCAAACCACTGGGTTGATTGGTACGAGCGCGCCCGAGATCGAAGCGCTCCTCATCGCCACGGGCGTGGAAGATCATTTGTTGCCGTTTGTTCCGGCGATCGAAGCGTCGCTGCCGTCCGAAGACTGGGTCGTCCCGGACGACGAAGTCGCGCGCCGCCGGGACCTCCGCGACTGGACCATCTTCTCGATCGACCCGTGGAACGCGCGTGATCTTGACGACGCGCTCTCGATCCAGCGCCTCGCCGACGGCACGTTTGAGATTGGCGTGCACATTGCCGACGTTGCGCATTTTGTGGAGGCGGGGTCGCCTCTCGACGCCGAGGCCAAGCGCCGCTGCACCAGTGTGTACTTGGTCAACCAGGTGCTGCCGATGCTACCGCGCCGGCTCTGCGAGTCGCTCTGCTCGCTCCAGCCGTACACGGACCGGCTCGCCTTCTCGGTTCGGTGGTCGTATCATTGATAGTGTATTCAATTCCGAGATGGTGTAGGTGGTGTGGCGTATGCATCCCGACGGCATGTTTGTCGTCGACGCGCCGATTTGGTATGGCAAGACGCTGATTCGGTCCGTGTGCCAGCTCGACTATGGCACGGCGCAGCTCTTGCTCGAGATGCCATTGCAGCAAAACGGCGACATGACGTACTCGGAAGAGATGTGGCCGACCGCGCGGCGTCCGCAAGATGCATCCCTGTACCGGGTCGTGCACGAAAATGTCCAGCAACTCTGGTCGCTGGCTCAAACGCGCCGCCGAGTGCGCTTCGAAACCGGCTCGGTGAGTCTCCAAAACACCAAGTTGAGCTTTGTGCTCGATGGCGATGCGCCGAGAAGTGTCGCATCGTACCCGATCCGCGACTCGAACCGGCTCATTGAAGAGTTCATGCTTGTTGCCAACTTTCTCGTCGCGCAAAAGCTGCTCCAGGCACCGCACAACGTCGCTGTTCTGCGGCACCACCCGGTGCCCGACCCAGATCAGTGGCCCCGGGCGTGGCACGACCTTGCAGCGATCGGTATCACAAAAGACCCGAGCGTCGAGCTCAGCACGTGGCTCGACGACCTCTTGGCGACGCGGGGCGAGCGTGTCTTCTCGGCCGTCATGCACGTACTCACCAAGCCGATGCAGCCGGCTGCGTACAATGTGGCCGACCAGCTGACGCACGACGACCGCCATTATGCGCTCAACATTCCGTACTACACGCACTTTACATCGCCGATTCGCCGGTACTGCAAGTCTATGTCCATGACCTCAGTTGGATGGTGTAGGTACGCCGATGTGCTCGTGCACCGTCTCCTGCTTGCAAGCCTCACAGACGAGCGCGTGGGCGTCAACCCCGACGACGTGGATCGCTGCAACCGCCAAAAGGCCAACGCCAAGAATGCGCAAGTCGGCTGCGACAAGCTCTTTTTGGCCATGTACCTCGCCGAGAAGCCAACGGAAACGAGTGGCACGGTCGTCGGCCTCGGCAACAAGAGCTTCACAGTGCTCATGCCCGAGTTTGGGTTCGAGAAGCGTCTCTTCTTGGAGGACATTGGCGCGACGGGCGAGCTCGACAAGCTCACCAACCACCTCAAGATCTCGGTCTTTGGCGCTAAGCTCGACCTCGGCTACTTCTCCGAAGTGCGCTTGAAGCTCTCGGCGACTCGAGTTCCTCTGGAGATTGTCGTCGACCTGGTCGTAGCCTAGACTCTATCTTCAATAACCTTTGTCACCATACACGAGCACTGGCTCGGCACGAGTGCGATGTAATACTACATTGGTCCATGGATATTTGATGACTGTAAAGAACCAGATGTCCTTAGCTTGGTTGACTGACGTCATTGTCGTCTTGCCCAAGAAACGAAAGAGAAGTGGAATCAACAGTTGGGGCATGTTTGAACCCATACCACGAGGCAAAGCTAGAGGGGCATCTCTCTTGTTGCGTCGGCGTCCGCTTCAATCGTCTATCGCTGGCAGTCAGAGGCGTCGGCATTAGCTGCCGGTCGTGTGCCGTGCGGGCTCCGTAACGTGTGCTTACCGTCCAAGCAGTCACGAGTCTTGAGATTGGTCGGATAGTCTGATTGGTGATGGCGTCTGGGAAGATGCGGTGCGTCTCAGATACCAAACTCAGATTGGTCGAGCACCTGGATTTGTCCTGTCTGAGTACGCATCTGATTTTGGATATCCAAAACGCAATGACTCGTGATGGAAACCGCATTTTGGCATTCGCCGTCGACACGCCGTATGCAGCTGCTCGTACGGACGTGTCTTCTTGCGCTTCTCAGCGTCGTCGCCGCCGCAGCCGTCGGGTCGGCCGGGGCGCTCTCGCCGCTTTCGCTCTCGTTTGATGGCGGCGCGCCGTTTCGCCACGTCATCGAAAAGCCCAAGGCCACGTACGTAGCGGTGCATTTTGCGAGCCTTGACATACCCATCAACGGAACGCTTCGCCTCGTTGACAAGAGCGGGCAGGATGTTGTGGCGTTTGCCGGCGGTGACCATCGCGGCAGCTTCTTCGCCGAGTGGCTCGCGGGCGACGCCGTTACCCTTACGTACGACGCACCGCACTACGAGGCGCGGTCGACGCCCGTCTTTGTCATCGATAAGGTGGCCTTTGGACACCGCGTTGGCGTGACTGAAGAAATTTGCGGCGAAGACTTTACGCGACCGGCATCCTGCTACCGCAACACGAGCATGCACGCGCCGAGCCGCGCCGTCGCCCGGCTTCTCATCCAAGGCATCTCCGAGTGCACGGGGTGGCTCATTGGGTCCGAGGGTCATTTGATTACAAACGAACATTGCATCGGTATCGACGAAGACGGGAGCGAAGTGCAAGTCGACTTGGGGGCCGAGTGCGACTGCGACGACGCGAGCCAGCACAACGTCCACGGCGCGTGCAAGGGCACGATCGTCGCAACAAATGCTACGTTTGTCATGTCGGACACGGCCAACGACTTTGCGCTCTTCAAGCTCAACGTCAAGGACGGCGTGGATTTGAGCCAGTGGGGCTACCTCCAGGTGCGCGCGTCCGGGCCGGCGCTCGGGGAGCACGTGTACGTCTCGGGCCACCCCAACTTTTGGAGCAAGCGTGTGTCGGCATATGTGGCGAACAACGTGATGGGGGAAATTACCAAGCTTAGCCACGACATGGACAATGGACCGACGCCGTTGGAGTCGTGCCAGAAGGACGAGTTCACGTACAACCTCGGGACGCTTGGGGGCAACTCGGGCTCGCCTGTCCTCTCGGCCAAGGACCATGTGGTCGTCGGCTTGCACAACTGCGGGTCGTGCGGCGAGTATGGCAACGGCGGCATCAAGTTCAACAAGATCGTGGCGCAGCTCGAGAGTAAAGGCGTGCTGCCGCCCAATGCGATCGCCAAGACTCACTGCTGAACGAATAACGGCATCTAGATAGAAGTAGGACTCGCTGGTACTGTAGTATACGTTTAAAGCTGATGTTTTCGACTTGAGCGTTGTGTGCTTGCTGGGCCTTAGAGTCTCGTCTCTGGTTCCCTTTGAAGGACTCAAGGACGTGTTGTAGCCCCTTGTCGACACGGTGGAGCGACTACTTGTTGTTCATTGTCATTCGATCGGCCAAGTGGCGCGACGTAGTGATGAGGCTCGAGTCCATGACCATGTCAAAGCTCGACCGGCGCTTGCGCATCTCGGTTTGGCGCCATGCTGCCACGGTTCTGTCGAGACGCTGGAGCGTGCTTGTATTCTGTAGGCGGCTGTACCCATGGACTTCACGGTGCCGCGAGTCGACGTCGCCGCACCAGAGCTTGACCGTCTCGACGTCTTTGCGCAGCTGGACACTGCCCGCTTCCGAGACTTTGGTGATACTTGCGAGCTCCCTACATCGTCGCAAGTGCGTTGGTATCTGCACGGCATCCAAGCGCCACAGCTCGTACTCGATCCAGGCTTCAAACGTGTGACGCGACACGAGATGCAGAAGGTAAGTGCGCGATGCAATATTGGGCTCAGAGACAAGAAAGGTTCCCAGCGGCTGTAAGATGACATGCAGGAGCTCTTGTGCGTACGGGCTCGTCTACTTCGACGCTTGGACTAGTACGCGAGAGCATTCCTACCCGAAGCGCCATGCGATCCGCCGCCGAGGGTGTCGCTGGAATCCCTTGCCGATCGCAAATGTGCTTGGCCGCCTACGCTCCTTCTTGATATGTATACACCTCTAGGATGCATACCCGCGTGATGAGAGCTACCCACTCTTCGGTCCAGAGCGCCAAGTGCAGCTTGAGCTGCGCCTGGAGCTCTTCGAGTGGCGTGACGAGGGTGCCTGTAAAGGCAGGTGCATACGAAATCGACTCGAGGTACGCGGCGACGACGCTTAGTACAGCGTCGATGCTCTGCGTCGTATGCAAAAGGACGCGGTGGAAGCTGCCGACGCTCAGTAGCACGTCCATCGACACGGTGGGCGCCTTGGCGAAGGTCAAAAGGTCCTGGGCAAGAACAATCTGGAGAAAGAGCCGTATGGATGGCAAGAGAATCATCGCGCTGCTGCTGGGACTGTGCGCTTCGTCGGACCGTCCGCATGTGATGAGCTCCTGGAGCGATGCTCCGAGGCGTTCGGTTGCCGCCGCGTCCTGCAGTAGGTGGACCGGTGGCGAAGCAAATGCCTTGCGAAACGCAGCGTGCAGGTGGAGGCAGCGCACATAGGTGGTCACGGGTAGCTGCGAAAATGACGGCATCGATGGCAGCAGCGGCGGGTCCGTCCCATCCGAGCTTGGGCTTGACGGTGCGGCCATCCGTGTCGGTTTCGGCCACTTCGTTACATTGCCCTTTCCAGATGTCAATGGACGGGCACTCTGCTCGTCAACCCGAGAGATAATTTCGAGCATGAGGTGCAGCGTTGGGGTGGTGGTTTAGCGTGCTATGTAGTGTACAATGTATGGCAGGCCTTGACCAACTCTTTGTTAGTTAGTCGACGTACAGGACAACATTCGAGTTGTTGCATTGTCCACATGACGCGATGCGATTGGCCAAAATGAAGACGCAAGTGGTTGGTGAAACAAATCCGACTTTTAGCCAATCCCAAGCCGCCCTGCGACGACCAATAGATTCATCACTTCAAGTTCCACCAACGCGGTACGTCGGCGAGGGCCATGGCCGAGGGTCTGAGCAGCCTCTGCGTAGTAGTCGCCGAACCATGGAAGTACTGACGAAGGTCGAGAAGGACATCAAGCTCCTCCAGGAGAAGATTGGCGAGTTCCGCGAGACGCTCTCGGTAGGCCAAAGCGGCGCCTGCCATACGTCATGCTCATCACGGCGGCGTAGGACAAGCTGCCGACGGACTCGGGCATGGGCCTCCTCCAGATCAAGAACCATGCGCTCATGCAGTACTCGCAGCTCTCGATGTTCTTTGCGCTCCTCAAGGTAGACCATGGCACGCGGTGGCGTATATCTCATATCATCGTTGACAGCTCGAGTCGCCCGACGCCGTCAAGGACCACCCTGTCTTCAAGGAGCTCGTCCGCTACCGCACGATCCTCGAACGCATGCGGTACGTCTCTCTGTTTGGCAAGAGCACCCTGGTCACCGCGCTTATCTAGCCCGCTGGACCGGAAGCTCAAGTACCAAGTCGACAAGCTGCTCAAGATTGCCGTCTCGGACGTATCCCAGCTCGACGAAGCGCTGAGCTACGCGCCCAACCCGGACGCTTTGAAGGCCGACGATGACGCCGACTCGGACGACGCTGGCGACGACGACGGCGACGACACGTACGAGGGCAAGAAGTCCAAGGACGGTGTGTACCGTGCGCCCCGCATGGCGTCCGTGCCGTACGACGAAGAGGAGAAGGAGGCCGACAAGAAGGCCAAGCGCGACGAGCGCAACCGCAAGCGCCTCGCCAAGAGCACGATTTTGTCCGAAGTTCGCGAAGAGTACAGCGAGCGGCCGCAGGAGATCCTCACGAGCGGCTCGTCGGCGCTCGACAAGGAACTCGCAAACGAAGCTCGCGAGAAGACCGACTACGAAGAGGAGCGCTTCGTGCGTCTCGTCACGTCGCGCAAGGACAAGATCCGCAAGCGCCAGCGCGAACGCGACGCGATGGCCGCCGACTCGATCGGGAAGATCGACAACTTTGCCGGCATCCACGAAGCGCTTGGCGACGTTGTCAAGGGCCAAAACAAGGGCCGGTACGTGGCGCCCGCCCAGGGCAAGAAGATTGGCGGCAAGATTGGCGGTATCTTTTCGCACTTGGAGGCGCCGAGCGCCAAGAAGCGGTCGGCCAGCGCTGCGTCGGGCCCGGCATCGACGCCGGCGTCATCGGCGACGTCGAGTGCGCCGGCGGGGAAGAAGCAAAAAGTCAAGTTTTCGCTCAACCTGTAAATGCAATGCAGCTCAATTTGTTTATACTATCTCTTCTCAGACAAGTTGTCTTCGTTCTTGGACGGCAGTGACAAGCACGTCATTCCAAAGGCCCTCATTCCGTGTGACTGGTCTACCGCTGCGTCCAAGGGATACTAGTATGGCGGATACCACGTTAGACGTAAGGCTCGGCAACTCGGGGCTGGCATACGGTCACGAGACACTCGGAAGCCCGTACTTTATTGCAGCTCAGGCATACCGCCCAGCACCACAGGTTCCATATTCGGGAATTAAATTCACATCGGCTGACCTGACACTAGGCTTTTGTACTGAGCACGCTGCTATATATATATATATATATATATGAACGTGTTCCGCGTTATCTTCATTATGACACAAAGTCTTCGCATACGTAGCGCTACGCCTGAATGAGCACGCTGCTATAACTGTATGAATTAGTTGCAGCCAGCGGACCGACCTGTCGATCAGAGTAGCCGTGTAATGCAGCAGCTGCAACAGCCCACGCAGCACACAGTAAACAACGTTTTAGCAAATCCATCTTCCCCGTGGGGCTCAACTATCGCAAAGCAGCTCGTTTGCTCGCTCGAGCATGACTGCACCTCACACCACGAAAAGCCAAAGCTAACTAACGTTAGTATTAAATACGGCAGGACGGTAACTTGTCACTCGAGTGCCAGCAGCACCTGCGCCATGCTCGGCCGCTTGGACGGGTCGTCGCGAAAGCACTGCGTCACGAGGTCTTGCAAATGCAGCGGAATCGCCTCCGAGAGTGCCAATCGGTCGCCCGACAAGACGCGCGCTGCTGCCTCGGTACCGTTCAGACCCACAAACGGACTCACGCCGTGGTACGTCTCCCAGATCAAGACGCCGAACGAGTAGACGTCCGACTGGTACGAAAAAGCGTGTGGCGGCGTCAGCGACTCGGGCGCCATGTACTTGAGCGGCCCCGTCCCGTGCGCAAAGTAGCTGCCGCCCACCGCGCCGACGCGCCGACACATGCCAAAGTCGCACACTTTGGCGTTAAGATTCGCGTCCACGAGGCAGTTGCTAGTTCAGATGTGAGATTCTCAGATACCAGATCATCTCATCTCAGAGAGACAAGAAAAGAGAGATCGTACCGGGCTGCAATGTCGCGATGGATGAACCGACCTTCGTGCATGTTCAGAAAGCCGGACGCCGCACCCTTGAGAATCTGCTGCTTCTGCGCCGCACTCAACTGGGAACGCTGGTCTTCGAGACTCCCAAACGGAAGGTACTCGGTCACGAGACTCAGCGGCTGCGAGAGGTCTGTGCACGCACCCACAAACGGCACAATGTTGGGATGGTGCCCAAAGAGCGACAGCACCGCGGCTTCGTGCCGAAACTCTTGCACGATCTGGTCTTGGTTGTCGCCAAACTCGCTCGGCCGGAGCGTCTTGACCACGACCTACACATCGAGTAAGATCTCAGAGTCTCAGTATGAGACAACGTACGTCCTGGCCGCGGTACCGAGCGCGGTACGCGTCGCCAAAGTTGCCTCGACCCACAAGGTTCTTCATCTCGAGCTCGTCGTACGCGATCTCTTCGTACGTCT
>NW_008246089.1:650023-653234 GCF_000281045.1 Saprolegnia diclina VS20 | reverse complement strand
AACCCGTCCGGCACCGACAGCGTCACGTGCACACGCGCGCCGCGGCGGACGTGCATGAGCACCTCGCGCGAGAGCTGTTTGGCGCCATCGGTTAGCTTTGTCGCTTCTTCGCGCATCTCGTCGCGCTGGTGGACGAGGAAGGCCCAGATGGAGAAGGTAAAGACACTGGTGCTGACGACCGGCGGGCAAAATGCTGAAAAGTGCACCGGGTCGACCGTTGCTGGTCGAGCCGAGATGGTCTGGTCGATCGCGCGTGAGATGCGTGGTAGCTGGAACGACTGCGACTTGCGGTTGGTCGGCGAGAGTACGTCATAGTCGGCCAACACGGTGAGATTGGCCGTTGTCTCTTGAAAGGAAGGCACGTCGATGCTGCGGTAGATGCCAGATCGCGGCGCTTCGAAGGACGCTGGGAACGGGTCGTAGTTGGTCGCTTGGGTAGCAGGTGCGACGACGAGATTCCGGATTGGCGCATCGATTGGCTCGGGGGCTTCGAGGAGCGTCATCATCGACGATTGCCGGGCATAGTTACTTGACGACTCGGTGTGTACGAGTCGTTGCCGCTTTGCGTCCTCGCGATGCTCGATGCTGGCACGTGGGTTCGCTGTTGAGATGCTCTCCAGCAGCGGGATCGGCGTCGGCGGTGGCTTGGTATTGGCTGTCAACTCGGGCGGGTCTGGCACTGGAATGCAGTAGAAATCGGTAGCGCCATTTTGAATCGTGAGGCCGAGCGCACCTTCGCCGCGCACCGCATGCGGCGGGACGCGCAGGGCCGAGTCGTCAAACTGAATGTATCCGTTGTGCATGAACCGAGATACCTTGTCGTCGTTGCTTGGCGGCGGCGCGACAACGTCGGTCGTCGTGTACTTGTACTTGGGGCGGAAGATCGGGTCAATGCACAGCGAGCAGACGCGGCAAATGATGTACGCAAGGATGCGCAATGCGAGGATCGTGCCGAGGACAACGCCGATGGTGACAAAGGCCAAGCTCACGCCCGTGTACGGAATGTCGTCGTCGTCGCCCGGCGCGATGATCGTGTCGTTGAAGGCCGTGGCGTTGAAGTCGTTGGACCAGTCCCAATTGGACGCCGAGTCGGCAAAGTAGAGCGGGTGGTAGATCGTAATGCTGATGCGGTTGATAAAGCCAAAGACGGAGCTCTCGAGCGTCTTCCATAAGACAAAGTAGAAGACGACGCGCCAAATGTACGCGCCGACCGCGACCGGGCGCGACGGGTCGACGTAGTTTTTAACCTCGTAGACGTTCCGGACGCGGATTTCCCAGCGGCAAATCCACTCGAGAAAGCCCGTGTAGATGTTTTCGTGCAGGAACGAGTGGAAGAAGGCTTTGAAGCCGCCCGCTTGACACGGCGCGAGGCACGCTTGCAGCAGGAACGAGATGAGAACCCAGAAGACCCAGATCGTGAAGGCGAGCGCGTTCACGAGGAGATAGCTCAGCACCGCGAAGACGAAGAAGATGACGAGCCGCCGCAGCGACCGGTCGCCGCCAAGGACCCACGACATGGAGACTGCTCAATTCAGCAAACTGAGAAAGGCCGAGTTGACTTGTCTCTTATTCTCTCAAAAGTGACTCAATCGTGTAGAATATTGGAGTTTGCACCACCCACCCACGTGCTATGAGAATATGAGAAAGATAGGTTATGGACCGCGAGCTCTCTTCGTGACCACAGGCTACCTCTGCAGGCCTACCACGGTACACAGGTCACCACTGTACTTGCATTATGCTGCATACCCTGCCGGCGTGTCGGTGTACTCGAAGCTCTGTCAGGACGCGTCAAAGGTTTGGCAGATTTGAATATTGGGGCGACCAATATATTTTTCAATTTGAGAAGATCCGGGACCCAACCGCAAGGTGACTACCGACCACGTTGCAGGCCCACATGTACATTGGGTTGGGCTCTATACTTATACCGCCCAGCCTAGTAAGCTTAGCTCCAAATGCAATCGACCACGTCGTGCTGGAGGGAGGAGATTGACATTGTTTTTGCTGGAGTAAACGGGATATTGCTCTGCGTTTGCCATATCCCAATCTCGTCTCAATATTGCCAGGTCGCAACATGGGTTCTCTGCCGAGAATATACAATATTTTCTTGGCGCCAGATGGCGTCGTAGGCGCGTGACACAGGCGACCAAGCACGCTCCGAGCCGATGCTGCCATCGTGGGTCCTCGGCGGCGACCGCTCGTTCCGGCGGCTCGCGCTCTTCTACGCCTACAGCCTCCCGACGCTGCCGCTGCTGAGCTTCGTGGGCTTGTACCTCTGGCTTTTCTGGCTCGCCTTCTCGTTCGTGCTGCAGCTCATGGTCGCGCCGTTCGAGCGCACCGCCGGCTTTCGCGCCTTCTGGCGCGCCTTCTTACGCGAGAACGTCACGTCCGGCTTCCTCGAGTGGCTCTGCCGCTGGGAGATCCGCGCTCGGAACATCTACGCGCCCAAGCTGTACCTCGAGCCGACGCGCGACGTAGTCTTGGAGCCTTACCTTCTCCGCGTCGCCATCTACTTTGTCGTGTGGAAGTTCATCGAGCTCTGCATCTGCGCCGGCCTCGTCATCTCATGCACCTTCTTCTTTACGCAGGCGCGGCTCAGCGGTAATATGCACATCGTTGGCATCGTCTACATCCTCGTCGTCCTACCCGTCGCCTTGCGCCTCCTCGCGTTCGCCAAGGTCTGCTGCAGTACGTACTGCCTCACGCCTGTCTTCATGCCCGACTTTGCCTACATTGCACTCTTTGATGAAGGCATGCTCGAGGTCGTCAAGGACCGCGCACGCCGGCGGGTTACCCCAGCGAGCGACCGCGTCGACGGGCTCTCGGTCGTCGCGCCGTCCGACGGGGACAACGCGTACTACTGCATTCCAGTGCCCACCAAGTATGCCAAGAAGGGCCCGGATGCGATGATCCCGATGCTCGAGCACTCGGCCGAAAGCCTCGCTCTGCATGACGAAACTCTGCCTCTGCCAGCATCGGTGGCAATGCGGCCGCCGGCCTCAGAGGCGGTGCGCGACTCGGATGTGTCCGAGAGTCTGTTGCCACATGCGCCGACCCGTGTCATCTATGTCACGGAAGCTCTGCAGGCGCCAGTTCCAACCTACGATGCGTTCAACGCGTCTTATGCAGACGTACCTTTGGGCACCTACCGCAGTCTCGACCTCCCGATTGACAGCGTGCAGATGCTTCCGCCAGTACTGCGCTACGCCGACGC
>NW_008246089.1:646096-648202 GCF_000281045.1 Saprolegnia diclina VS20 | reverse complement strand
CAATGTGAGCGCTCGCGCCTCTCGTCCTCTCGACAACTTCATGGCTGCTGATGCGTGCGTTGTTCGTTTCTGGGTGTTTTGCGCGCGTCGAAACGATATTTTCACGAGGTCTCTTGCGAGCTATCGTAGCGCTAGCCTTCTAAATCTTGACTCGTACGAAGCAACCTGCCTCACCTCACTGAGGTCCTGGCAGTAATAAGGGTATTACGGCCATTGCCCCCTCAGCAAGCTCGCCATTGTGAAACCATATTTGCCCCTGAGTACACCCTATTGAATTTATATACTACCTTCGAGCCACAATGAACTGCTTATGCAAGCGAGATCAAAGTATTTGTAGTGCTCTTGCTTTGCCCTAGCCCAAACGCGCCGATAAGATCACTGCAACCACACACAGCATCGCAGCTATTGCAGCGCGATGTGAGTGGTATCGCAAAGTTCTGCCTGTGGAGCGATTCAATGCCAATCGATGGCGCTCCACGAGAGGTTAGAACCAGGCCACCCGCGTGGGGCACCAGGCTGGGCAGCAGGGAGTCTTTCTTGTCTTGTAATGATTGAAGCCAAAGCTTCTTGATATCCGCTCCACATGTTATTCACATGTGCACCAACCCATCAGCAAGGTTCACCGCCGATCTTTCAGCAGACGAACCTTTGCAGCGTATCCAGCAGCTCTTCTGGGCTGATGCTACAGTCCGTCAACAGTGGAGACGATGATGAGATGACGTTGGGGTGAGGTTTCTGAAGCCGATCGAAAATCACCGAGTTCCGACGAGACAAGGTCCTTGGAGAAGAGCACTTACCGAGAGAGCGCTCAACTGTGCACGTGTGCAGCTCCAGCAGCATATTACACATTGTACTTGCTGCGGCAGCTCCGAGTCGCAAGCTCCATTCCCACCGTGTACCGAAAGAGACAGTGTCGATTGATTGGTCTCGATTGAGACGCAATTGAGAAACACACGATCCCACATTGCCGTCAACACCCACTATTGAGATGATGCCGGCGCGGGTCGGCGTCTGGGTGCTCGGGACCGACCGGTCGTATCGGCGGCTCGTGCTCTACGTCGCCTTCTCGTACATGGCGCTTATCCTTCTCCACGCGATCGCGCTCGGGCTCTGGCTCTTCTGGCTCGCCATGATGCTGCTGCTGCAGCTTCTCTTGTGGCCGTGCCAGCCGTCGTGGACCTTCTTTCGCGACTTTGTACGCGAGAACGTCTGCTCGGGGTACCTCGAGTGGCTCTGCCGCTGGGACGTCCGCGTTCGCAACGTGTACGCAGTCAAGCTCTACATCGAGCCAACGCTGCCCGTGGATCTGGAGACGCACGTTGGCCGTGTCTTTGCGTACTTTCTCTTTTGGAAGTCGCTCGAGTTTGGCATCGCCGCCTTGACACTGTTCTTGATCCAGCTGCCATTCTCGACTTGTCAGCCCTATGACTATGAATATGACACGGCCACGCGCAAGTTTGTCGCCGTGACGCGCGAGTGCCACTACGCCGAGCGGGGGATTGCGCTTCTGCTGCCGGTGCTCTTGTTCCTCCGCCTTGTCGCGTGGTGCTCGGTGCGCATGTGCGAGCTTTGCATCGCGCCCATCTTTCGCCCGTCGCTCGCCACGTACCAAAGCCTCGTCGACACCAACGAGCCGGACGACGCACCGTTGCGGCTGCGTCCAACGGCGCCCCGCGGCGAAGACACGCTCGGTATTACGACGGTCGCCTACCCGACGAATACCTACTGCATTCCTGTCCCGCAACACGCTCCCAAGCCGGCAGCGACGCCGGTGCCACTGCTCGAATCACCGCCATCGAAACCAGCCAGAGCGTCGGCATGCCGACCTTTTGGTCTACACCGGCGACGCACATCCGATGAGGCCACGACAGAGATGCCCCGTCCCAACCGCAAAGTCAGCGACAGCGACGAATTGAGCGCAGCAGACATGACAATGCAACGTCTCCGCTTCGTCACGGAGCCTCTTCAAGCCGTCGATCAAGCTTACGATGCATTTGATGGATTGTACCAAGCACCTCCGACTGGCGGTGCCTTCCGTGGCGTCGATCTACCAGAAGAGAATACACCCTCTACTGTGCCCGTCACCACCCACGTCACGTACGATGT
>NW_008246089.1:642846-645279 GCF_000281045.1 Saprolegnia diclina VS20 | reverse complement strand
AACATTGTGCCGTTTGTGGGTGCGTGCACAGACCTCTCGCAGCCGCTGAGTCTCGTGACCGAGTACTTGCCGTTCGGAAGTCTCGAAGACCAGCGCTCCCAGTTGAGTGCGGCGCAGAAGCAGCAGATTATCAAAGGTGCGGCGTCCGGCTTTCTCAACATGCACGAAGGTCGGTTCATCCATCGCGACATTGCAGCCCGGTACGATCTCTCTTTTCTTGTCTCTCTCAGATGATCTGGTATCTGAGAATCTCACATCTGAACTAGCAACTGCCTCGTGGACGCCAGTCTTAACGCCAAAGTGTGCGACTTTGGCATGTGTCGGCGCGTCGGCGCGGTGGGCGGCAGCTACTTTGCGCACGGGACGGGGCCGCTCAAGTACATGGCGCCCGAGTCGCTGACGCCGCCACACGCTTTTTCGTACCAGTCGGACGTCTACTCGTTCGGCGTCTTGATCTGGGAGACGTACCACGGCGTGAGTCCGTTTGTGGGTCTGAGCGGTGCCGAGGCAGCAGCGCGCGTCTTGTCGGGCGACCGATTGGCACTCTCAGAGGCGATTCCGCTGCATTTGCAAGAGCTCGTGACGCAGTGCTTTCGCGACGACCCGTCCAAGCGGCCGAGCATGGCGCAGGTGCTCCTGGCACTCGACTAAGTTCCGTGTACTAGTATGTTGATTTATGATGCTGTTGGGGTTGAATTTTTTGCGATATGAAAACGTCACTATTCGGGTTACATGTATTGCACCAGTCTTCATGAGCATCGAGGCGCACTTGGGCTGTGCGATGGCCCACTCTATGCAGCGCAGAGTTGTAGGTGAAGGTAGCGGTCCTGCCTGCAATCGAGGTACATTGGCTCGACTTGTGGCATTTCTTTTGGGCCGCATGAGATGCCGGTTTGCACATGGACCAGCACATCGAGGAAACGATTTTTGTGCTCTCTCCTCTCGTGCGCCACGTCATGAATATCATTAGATACAAGTATCGAATTGCAGAGGTATATAGAGGGTTTTTAAAGCCTAATTGGATATTGACGTATCGATGTTGGCAGGTAATCGGATGAAGAGAGTCTGCGCCTGGTCTCGTTACGAAGTTGGTATTTCAGCCAATCAGAGATGGCGGATTGGCGAGACGGTGTGCTGAATTGTAATGTGGCGCAACAGCGACGGCCGGTGGCGACTCGGCGGCCACAAGTCGCGTCGCCGGCTCGTGCTCTTCCTCGCTGCCACCTTCGCCTACCAGCTAGCGCTCTACTATGTCTTTCCAGCGCTCTGCGTCATCTGGTTCTGCGCGTACCCGTTCTGGCTCGCCACGAACATGCTTCGCTGCGGCCATGGCCGGTCGTGGGCGACCTACCGCGACCGCCTGAACCACTACACGAGCCGCACGATCGGCTTCTTGTGCCGCATTGATGTGCACCTGCTCAACGTGTACGAGCGCAAGTCGATCATCGAGACGGACCCGAAGCGGCCAGCAACAGCGAGCGTTTGCCTTGTGCTGAGCCTTATGGTGTACTTTTACGGCTGGAAGGCGTGGGCGGTCAAGTACATCTTGGAACTCATCTTCTTCCTCTGCACGCTCGGGTGGCACCAGATCTACACGCCGGCGACGACCACGACGACGCCTGATCGCACAACGACCGAAGGCTCATACGACGTCACAGTCGGGACCATGGCCGCGGCGCTGGGCATTTGGTTTGGAGCCTACGTCGTCAGCCTCTGGTTCGCCAACATTATCAACACGGTCACCAACGCGTGTACGGCGCCCGTCGTGCGTGATAAGCTCTCGGGCCACGACTTTATGCTGCCAGTGCAAGGTAGTGCCCTCCCGGTGCCCAAGCCTGACGAAGGCAGTGACGCACCGACCGTCCCTGCCCCTCCGATTACGTCGAAGCGCAGCGATTTGTTTTGCATTCCGGTTCCGCTTGAGCCCTTTGTCCAAGGCCATACTGGGCAGGCTCCGGGTGATTCTCAGGTCATGCCGTCACCGCCGGCTGTACCGTCGCCACCAACCATTCCGTCGCCGCCGACGCCGCCAGCTATAATACCACCCGTGGCGCGGCCGCCGAGCCAAAGAAGCGACGGCCGAAAGACTAATGTCGGTCGGCTCACCACTCTCGAGGTGTCACCGCCTCAACTGACGCCATACACTGCGCCAGCACAACGCGACGAAGACGCAGAAGAGCCATCAATTGTCGACGTGTACAAGCCAGTTGACGTCAAGCACGACGCTCACAGTCGGCAGCAAAATGCGAGCTACGATGCATTCGACGCCCAAGACTTTGTGACCACGGATCTGCCTGTCTCGCGGGATTTCCCAGACCCGACGGGCTGGATATCTCCCACAGCTTACAGCACGACCGGCTTCTTCCAGAACGTCGAGTACGGGTCGCTCTCGCCGCAAGCCTCGGGACCGTTCCTGCGCTCCCAAGTCGAGCG
>NW_008246089.1:640453-641070 GCF_000281045.1 Saprolegnia diclina VS20 | reverse complement strand
GCTCACTTCCGCGATGGCTCGGAAATGATTCTTCGCCGCTTGTAAATTATTCAATCATTGCAAAATGTGTCGTCGTTGCAGTGCTGTCGTTGCGATGATTCGTGAAATTGGCATGTGATTGATTGACAGTGCGACAGCAGTCTATGTTTAATAATAAGTTAAAAAGCGCTTTTTTATGTGGTGTTAACGATTCCGCACGTTGCACGACTGCAACGGCGACACGGCGTGGGCTGCTCTGCTCTCCAAAGTGGCTTCTATCTCTGTGCCGAATATGAGCGATTCCATTTCAAACTCGATTTCGTCGACCGAATGGCACCCGCGTCCTGGTGCAGTGCCTACAAAGTGGCACTAGGATCTTATTTATGGCGTTTTGCCACAAATAGAACTTAGACCGCTCGTATTTTTAGAGAACCCCAACTTTGAATGACAATAACTCGCCCATTTTTTCGATTTAATGCAATCCGTTTGGATAGATCGCTTCCCCTTGGCCTGAACAGTCGATTTATAATGTTCATTTCCAAATGGTCTATTCATAGCTGGATGAGAAAAGTTTTGGGGCCATGTTGGGGCGCATTCAGCTGGTACGGTGCAGGTGGCGTGCACTGTGCCACAAAGAA
>NW_008246089.1:586534-640353 GCF_000281045.1 Saprolegnia diclina VS20 | reverse complement strand
GCTCACTTCCGCGATGGCTCGGAAATGATTCTTCGCCGCTTGTAAATTATTCAATCATTGCAAAATGTGTCGTCGTTGCAGTGCTGTCGTTGCGAGATTCGTGAAATTGGCATGTGATTGATTGACAGTGCGACAGCAGTCTACGTTTAATAAAAAGTTAAAAAGCGCTTTTTATGTGGTGTTAACGATTCCGCATGTTGCACGACTGCAACGGCGACACGGCATGGGCTGCTCTGCTCTTCAAAGTGGCTTTTATCAATGTGCCAACTATGAGCGATTCCGTTTCAAACTCGATTTTGTCGACCGAATGGCACCCGCGTCCTGGTGCAGCGCCTACAAAGTGGCACTACGATCTTATTTATGGCGTTTTGCCACAAATAGATCTTAGACCACAATACCAGCGCGCCTCCAACGTCGACGCTATTGTCTCTGATTGTACAACGTTTGTTTGCAGCTCGAGCGATGGCGGCAAGTAGCATTTGGGTTGGGTTCTCGGTCGAGACGGAGCGACGTCTCCATCGCTGTGATGCAACACTTTCGTGGCTCGGAAATGCCTCTTGGCACAAAAGTCTTGTAAATTGTTCCGGTAGTAAAACCTGCAAACCTTAGGTCGTACGAAGGTATGACGCTAGGACTCGATTGGCTTGAGAATCGAGCCCTCGGAGTGGAGCCCGAGACAAGGCGAACGCAGTAGATGACCAGTATGTTGTTGTGTTCGTAGTAAGGTAATAAATAGGTCATCCATCGCCTCCGCTATTGGTTATGAACAGTCGATTTATAATGTTCATTTCCTAGCAAATGGTCTATTTATAGCTGGATGAGAAAAGTTTCGGGGCCCTACAGTGCACGCCATCTGTAGCCTACCAAATCGCCTTTTTGTAACAATTTCGGCTTGGGCCTTATCCGGATCCTTCACATACTAAAACTAGCATAAGCCGGATAGTAATTTTAATAAAATAGATAAAATGGTGTAATAAAATTAATAAAATAGTAAAAGTCATGAAAAACAATGGAGCGATGGTCCTGTTTCGTAGCAATTTGGCTCCCGCGCCATACCTCGTAGTGTTGTAGAGCCCCAATTTTGAACGCCGATAACTTGCTCAGTTTTTCGATTTATTGCAATCCGATCTTATACATCGCTTCCCCTTGGATTGAACAGTCGATCTATAACGTCCTTTTCCTAAAAAATTATGTTTTCACAGCTGGGATACAAAAGTTTTGGACCCCATTTACCTGGTAGGGTACAGGTGGCGTGCACTGTATTGGGGCGCATTTGGCTGGTCCGGTGCAGGTGGCGTGCACTGTGCCACAAAGAAAACACCGAGGGCAAAGAAGACAAGATTGTGGGCGTGTTGCAAACGTTGGACGAGCTGTTGGACAGTGCGACATGACTGTCCATGATGCAAAATAACAAAACAAATGGTCAGAACTACCGGTAGGTGGGTTGGTATTTGTAAAAGAGACTTGAAGCACTCAAATGAGCACGCCGCAGCAAACATCTCCTGCCCGAGACGTCCTGACGCAGCCCGATTTGCGTGAGCTCATACTCGCATACCAATACGGCGTGCCGTGCTCACTCCAGCACATGTTCCAGCTCTACTACGCCAAGCTCGACCAAATGCAATACCAAGCCCACCCCGCGCTCAAGCAAATGCAAGATCCACTGCGCATGCGCGGGTACCTCCTCTGCCGCCTTCTCGAGGACAATTACTGCGACCTCGCGCACACCTTTCTCGACACCTTCCCAGACGACGACGATATCCAAATTCCAAAAAGCATCTCGATCCTGACCCGCAACACGATCGACAATGCGGTCCGCGCGCGCAACTTGCCGCTCGTGAAGCGGCTCCACGCAAGACCGGCCATTGGCATTTGCTCGCAGCTCGCGATGGACGCGGCGGCGGCCAACGGCGACCTTGAGATTGTTCAGTTCCTGCACGTGCATCGCAGCGAAGGCTGCTCGCGCGTTGCGTTCAAGAAGGCAAAGAAGCACCCGGCCGTCCTAACCTTCCTCAAAGCAAATCGCCCACAGGACGAGCACCGTGTGGAGACGCGTCTTCGCATGACGCCGGATTTTGGCCACACAGAGATGGGTAACTGCGTTGTGCAATAGCCTATATAGTACAATATTTCAATGTTGCACCGAATTTGTCAAAGCAGAAATCCTGCGGGACTTCACAAGCCGCGAAAACACTCACTATCTGTCACAGTCGTTGTGAGCCCTGCATCGGCGTTCTATACTTATGGTTGAGGGACTACCGACCGGCACATGTAAAACAGGCCCGTTCAAACGAAGTCAACGAAGAGCGCATAACCAATAGCGGATGCGATGGATGACCTATTATTTACTACGAACACAACAACATACTGGTCATCTACTGCGTTCGCCTTGTCTCGGGCTCCACTCCGAGGGCTCGATTCTCAAGCCAATCGAGTCCTAGCGTCATACCTTCGTACGACCTAAGCTGTTTGCAGGTTTTACTATCGGAACAATTTACAAGACTTTTGTGCCAAGACGCGCACGTCATTTCCGAGCCACAAAGTATTGCATCACAGTGATGGAGACGTCGCTCCGTCGACCGAGAACCCAACCCAAATGCTACTTGCCGCCATCGCACGGGCTGCAAACAAACGTTGTACAATCAGAGACAGTAGCGTCGACGTTGGAGGCACATGCTGGTAGTGCGGTCTTAGATCTATTTGTGGCAAAACGCCATAAATAAGATCCTAGTGCCACTTTGTAGGCACTGCACCAGGACGCGGGTGCCATTCGGTCGACGAAATCGAGTTTGAAATGGAATCGCTCATATTTGGCACATTGATAGAAGCCACTTTGGAGAGCAGAGCAGCCCACGCCGTGTCGCCGTTGCAGTCGTGCAACGTGCGGAATCGTTAACACCACATAAAAAAGCGCTTTTTAACTTATTATTAAACATAGACTGCTGTCGCACTGTCAATCAATCACATGCCAATTTCACGAATCATCGCAACGACAGCACTGCAACGACGACACATTTTGCAATGATTGAATAATTTACAAGCGGCGAAGAATCATTTCCGAGCCATCGCGGAAGTGAGCTCTTGCACGATGGTGGCCATGGACGGTCGCTTGGCCGGATCGTCTTGGAGGCAGCGCGCAATGAGCGACTGGTACCGTGTTGGAATACTCTCGCCAAGCTCTAAACGGTGGCCCTCGAGAACATAAGCAGCGGCCTCTGCGCTCGTCAGTGTCGGAAACGGCTTGGACTCGGTGAACGTCTCCCAGATGAGGACGCCAAACGAGTACGAGTCGGACCGGTACGAAAACGAGTGGGGCGGCGTGAGCGACTCGGGCGCGAGGTACTTGAGCGGCATTGCGCCTTCGGCAAAGTGGCCGCCGCCGTACGAGTGCACGCGTCGGCACAAACCAAAGTCGCACACCCGCGCCCGCAACTGGTCGTCGACCAAACAGTTGCTACAAACAGAATCAGCGCCGCGTTGGCATCTATGCATGCGTACCGCGCCGCAATGTCGCGGTGGATGAAGCCGCCTTCGTGAATGTTGAGAAAGCCGGACGCGGCGTCACACAAGATGCGCGTCTTTTGATCAGTCGAGAGCGGCGGGCGGCGCGCGCCAAACTGGTCTTCGAGGCTCCCGAACGGAAGGTACTCGGTCACGAGACTCAGTGGCTGCGAGAGGTCCGTGCACGCGCCCACGAACGGCACAATGTTGGGATGCCGCCCAAAGAGCGAGAGTACCGCGGCCTCGTGCCGGAACGCTGCCACAATCTGGTCGGCATTGTCACCAAACTCGTTTGGCCGAAGCGTCTTGACGACCACCTACACATCCTTCAGCTCCAAGGCGACGTGGAGAACAACAAACGTCTTGGCCGAGGTACGTGGCGCGGTGGGCGTCGCCAAAGTGGCCGCGGCCGACCGCCTCTTTGAGCGCCAGGTCGCTGTACGCGATCTCGTGAAAGGTCTCGGGCACGACCTCCAGTTCGCTCACGAGCTCTTGCACGTGCGCATCCTGGCGCAGGGACGAGGACACAAAGAGGTACGAGCGCAGCACGAGCACGGACGTGCCCACGACGATCGTCGCTTCAAAAAGCACTTGGCCCTCGGCGCAGACAGCACAACACTCGACCTCGAACGCCACGTGCGTCACGTCGCCTGTCCACGACAGCAGCTGCGACGCCTCACCGGCATGTCGGAACCCGTCTGGCAGTTGCAGCGAGATGGTCACGAACGCGCCGCGCCGCACATGCAGCAAGAGGTCCCGCGAGAGCTGCTTGGCGACGCCGTCCGCCATCGCTTCCTCGCGCATCTCGTCGCGCTGGTGCACGAGGAAGGCGTAAATCGCATGCGAAAACGTCGACGCGGGCGACACGCAAGCCGGCGCATACGCTGCAAAGTGCACGCGGTCGGTCAGTGTCGTCGTCTGTAGCGCTTGGTGGACGCTGCGGGAGACGAGCCCCCGAGAGACAATGACGGAGTCTCTTCGCTCGGGCTCGTCGTATGTCAGGACTCGTGTGGCAGTGTACGCAGTGGGTGAGACCCAACCAGTGGGATCCGGAATGTCCCGGTAGACGCTCGTGGTTGCCGTGCTCTCAGCGTCGGTGTCGGTGTAAAATACATCATAGTCGCGGTCACTCCCGGTGTGCATGGCGCGCGTGAATAGCACGGGGGTCGGCTTTTCCAATGCAATTGGGGAGGTGTCGACGACCGAGTCGTCGTCCTCGAGCGCTTCTTCGATGGCCACCGGCGGCGGCGTCGGTTGCAGGCGCGCTTGTCGCTGGGCCAAGCCATGAAACCTTGCCCACTGCGCTGGCGACGCGCGGAGGGTGCTGCATGCGAGCCGCGTCGTGTCCTCCAGGCACGCTAGAAGCGTGGCGTGGCCAGCTTCGAAAACCCGGATGCTCTCGAGCACGGCTTGCCAGAGCTCCAAGTAGCCATCAAGGCGACTCGCATCGTCCTCGCTACGCGTTCTTGCTGGCATCTCGTATGGCGGAGGACGCTCGCTGGCGACCGACGTCGTCGTGGACAAGAGCGACGCCTTTTCGTCAACGGGCGTGTACGACGGCGTCGGATAGATGACTCGGTTCCAGTGCAAGGCGCTTTGCAGAAGGAGGCTCGAGAGCGCGTGCCCGACGAGAAGGCCAAAGCCAACGTACGCGCACGCATGGAGGAGGACGAACGGCCGCGTCTCCAACGAGCACTCGGGGTAGAACTCGAACGCGTAGTAGTCGCGGTCAAAGAAGCGCTTGACGCACTTGATGGCGATGAGCCAGAGCGAAAGCGGCAGCTGGAAGCAGAGAAGACCCACGATGCCCTTCCAGAGCGCAATGTACGCGGCGAACGGCGTCATCTCAACAATGTCGTCGGCCGAGGACGGACACACGAGGCCGTTTGGCACGGAGGGGTCGTAGATACCAAGCACGACCGTGTCGAATTTGTGTAGCATGACAAGCGTGGCCTGGGCGAGCGTGCGGGCCGACAGCGCGGGGTCGTGGCAGCGGAGCTTGAGATGCGTCGCATAGATATAGGCCACGCGAAGCCCAAGCACGATGGCTGCCGAGATGAGAAAGAGCCAGTAGACGGCGGACGCGAGCACGAAGAGGACCAGACGCAGTGCCGTGCGGGGCGTGGGTCCGCCGAGCCACTGGGGCATCCGTAGCCGGCGCCAGCAAGCCAGCATCGTCATCATGGCCAAGCTTACGCGTCAACACGCAGTGCCATTGTGCAAGAATATCGATTGCAGCAGGTCCAAGCAACCCAGATCGTCATCACTATATCACATATGAGAGGTATTTGCCAGGTCAGGCATCTGCTTCGAAGACGAGAAGCTGACGTGGCACGCGGAGAGGCCGGCATGGCCATCGCAACAATGACAACCAATGCCGTTGCATCAACACTGACGATATCGAACTGAGGAATACCAACACATCGTTCCCAGGACTACAGGACCAGTGTCAGGGGTCTTTGGTCAGGGTTATATAAGTCTTATTCGAAATGATGCAGTCTTTTGTCAAGCCTAGGACCATAGGACTCGGGCACAGTATAAATGGGACAACACCATTACAGTGAAGTGCTTAGACGGCACAGAGGCCCGAGAAGCCGAGGTGCACGCCCTTGGAGAAGTCGCGCACAACGTTCTGAAAACCGGCAACGCCCATCGCAATGGCCGACGCGCCAATGACAAACGCGAGGATGTACACGAGGATCGACGTCCGGTTGTACTTTTTCAAAAGGTATCCGACGCACTATCGCCATGTTAGTCGCAGTGTATATGCTCCAAAATACCTTTTGGCCAAAAATGCCGCCGAGAAAGCCCATGAGCGAAAACCACAAAATGTAGTCTACAGACCTGATGAGCATCACGATCCAGAGACCACACGTATGTACCGTATTGGCGCTGTCCAGGAAACTGCCCTGCGACCGCAAACTGCAGCGTGGTCGCGGACGACGTGAAGAGAATCATGTAGGACGCGGACGCGGACGAGACGACGGGCAAGAGGCCGTACTCGAGCATGATGGGGCTCTGGACCATGCCGCCGCCAATGCCGAGGAGACCGGACGCAATACCCGCGACAAAGCAGTAGGACGGAAACACGAGCTGCGCCTTCTTGTACGTCCAGTGCACGTCGCCTTGGGCAAACTCGATGCCGCTCACAACCATGAGGCGGTTGCGCGTGCGAAGCCGGTGGCCCATGAGCCTACATCAGATGCAATCTTGTAACACTAGAAATGCACGACATACCACGTGATGAGAACGAGCAAGAGGAGCGGCACAAAGGTGAGGGCCCAGTAGATGGACGAGCCACACGGCACACCGACTAGGAGAGTTACAGCTTTAGAGCCCGAGATACAATCGCGACGGATTACCGATACTGGGCGTGCCATGGCCGCCGCGAAACAGCGATTGGACAAAGATAATGAGCTAGTGGTTACGACAAAATGATTTACGATATCAATCCAGCCTTCGGGGTTACCCAGCAGGCGACGAGCGGAAGGACATAGGTAAGCGGAAAGACCGAGCGTTCGTCGTCGTAGAGCTGGTCGCGAATCGCATCCAAGGACGCTTGCTTGTCTACGCATCTCCTCTTTAGTCACCGATTCTTGTGTACAACAGTGTATACCAGCATGCGGCGGAAACTCGAGTGGTGGCAATGAAGCAAAGTCGTCTTCGTCTTCTTGGCGCGTGCGTGCTTGGTGCTAATAGTCTTAGCAATTAATAGAACAGCATGCGACGTGTACCTCGGCATCGGCTTGATCGCATGTCGGGAGGAGCACCTTGGTTTCGCCACGTGCGCGGCCTTCCTGGGCTTCGACCTAAAACCAGTCCACAACTCACATTCAAGTCGAAATGACGTGGCAGAACGTACGTGCTGCACTTTCTGCAGCGTGCGGTAGGCCATAAACGAGAGGAGCGTCACAAGCAGCGAGAGAATGAGCCAGGACGGGAACGTCGCGTTCGCCATGACGCCAAAGATCGTGCCCATGAGCGTCGGCGGCTCCATCATGCCTGCCAGCGCATAGTCGATGACCGGGCGGCGCGGATGGTCTACGCATAGTACCATCAACCTCGACGCGACACATTGAGCCAATCGCCGTACATGGGTGCTTTTTGCGAAAGTTGGACAAGAACGTGGCGAGGGCGCCGCCAAAAATCGTGGCTTTCGAGAGCGGAATCGCATGCTTGGGGCCGAGACCGACCGCCAAGATGTACATGGGCACGAGGAGGCCGCCGCCGCCAGCGCCGGACGCGGACCCGAGCGCCGTGCAGAGAAAGGCGAGGAGCGACGCCATGAGGTCGGCGAGCGTAAACGGGGCAAACATGTTCTTCTCCATGCAGTACGCGAGCGGCTGCAAGGTTGCGTTCGGGAGGCGGACAAGTGCGCCCGTCGACGCGACCACACAGCGCTTGCTAAAGTCGCTGTCCGAGCCAGTGCAGTCCCGGTCGGAGCTGCATACGTGGCACAACCTACATCATGAGAGCATGAGGCTTGACGTGGCGACGTGTGCGTCGTACGAGTCGACGCAGGCGAGGCCCGGGAGGAAGCCGCAGTCGGCGATAGAGCCGCAGGTTGCACCCAACATCTCGTCGGGCTGCACAATGAGCGAGCTCGGCGACGTCGTGGCGGCAGCAGCGCCGAGAAGCGCAGCGGCAATGAGCACCAGCTGCATCGCCAGCGTCAAAAGGTGGAATGCCACTCGGTGTGCGAGCCAACTGATTGCGCCTGTCCCGTGCCCCGTATGCCCCGTGATCGAACGCGAGACCTCCTTTACAACGGATTGTGTACCCCGGAGTACGCGAGAGATGCTAGACCCGCGGCGGTGATTGGCTCACTGCCGTTGATACGCAACGCGGATTGGCTGAAATTGAAACACAGCGAATACCTCCGTTGCAGTTGAAGTGACCAGCATCCAGGAGCGTCCACGCAGCGTCCCCGGCCCTCCGCAGAAAGGGGAGTAGCTATCACAGCGATCACCGCTTGTTTCATACGAGTTTGCTCAATATATATGATCGACGAACCCTCTGCGGGCCAATATTCGTGTTTGTGCAATATATCAGTCCGGATTTATTATCCGGACGACGTACATCGTACATCGTACGTTCGTGTTGCGAACATCAGCAGCCAGGTACGGGCTTGGAAAGTTCGTTGGCATCGTCATCGTCGCATTGTGTCGAGGACCGGAACATGCTGCTGCGCTGGACGTCTCTCTGCGCGCTTGGCCTTGCCGCCGCCACCGCCCACGCGCAGAGCTTGCGCCTGCATGCCAACACGACGACCGTGCAGTCGGCTAGCGCCTTGTACGGTACCTCATGCAGTGAACGCGACGACTGCGGCTTCTTGCCTGGCCTCGCCTGTATCAACCAGTACGTTCCTACATTGTTCACCTTGACGGCGCTGGTATTCACTGGGTTCTACTAGTCTCTGCGCCTACTGCCAGACGGACGCGCAGTGCGGCGCGACGCTGCGTGACAGCTCCAAGCGCTGCCATGTGCAGAGCGGGCGCTATGTGCGCGTGCCCACGGATGTGGACTCGGCGGCGTTCCGCCTCGACCCAGTCACGTACTGCATTGAGAAGGACCTCTTTGCGCCGTTCACGCGCGCCGACGCGTTCTCGACCTTTATGGCGTTTCTCGCGGCCGCGCTCGGCGCCGGCTGCGGCGTCGGCGGCGGCGGGCTCCTCGTGCCGCTGTACATCCTAGTCGTGGGCCTTGGCCCGAAGCACGCGATTCCGCTCTCGAAAGCTACGATCTTTGGCGCAGCCGTCGCGACGTTTCTCGTCAACTACCCACGCAAGCACCCGCGTACGCTTCGATATTTGTCGGATTGTGGATTTTGAAAGTCAAATATTGCGATAGACAAGGCCCACCGACCCGTCATCGACTATGCGCTGGCCGGTATGATGGAGCCACCGACGCTGATTGGCACAATTTTCGGCGTCATGGCCAACCGCACGTTCCCCCCGTGGCTCATCCTCGTCTTGCTCATCACGCTCCTCTCGTACATCTCGTACAAGACGACGCTCAAGGGCAACAAGGTACACTGTCGCACCGTCGGACACGATAATCTTATGGGCTCTGTAGCTCTTTGCGAAAGAGCAAATTGAACTGGCAAAAGCGTCGACGCCGGGCAACTCGATTCAGTCGCCAAAGGACACGCTCTCGCTCATGCACCACGAGAAGCGCCAGGTACATCGTCCTCATTACCAAATTGCCAAGCTCATGCGGGTGTCAGCGCATCACGGCGGCGGTCGCGGCGAAGAAATGGCTGCTCCTCACCCGCACCAACAAGCAGCGCCGCGCACTCTTGGCCCAGGACGAAGAAGACTTTCAGAGCTTGCCGCTGCTGGACCTGCCCGTTGCCAGTACGACGCACCCAAAGGCTCTCACCTTTTATTTCATGAATCGCTGATGCATAGACAAGAAGGCATTTCTCAAGGAGATGCAGCTCAACATTGAGCGCATCGAAAGCATCGTGTTTCCGTGGCGCTGCGTGCTTCCGCTGCTCGTGTGCTGGGTCGTGCTGCTCGTGCAGATGCTCTTCCTCGGCGGCCACGGCGCGCCCAGCCTCGGTACGGCTCCTCTATCGTCCTCTACGTTTTCTGGTTCTTATGGCATGCACAGTGGGGATCCATTGCGGCTCATCTGTGTACTGGGTTCTAACGTTTGCGCCGCTCCTCGTCCTCGTGTACATTACCTAGTACGCTACTACGTCTCGTCTGCAGTACTTCGAGAATGTCTGCCTAGCCATATGGGGATCAACCTCCGCCTTCGCAACCGTCTCGTCGTCGTGAGTGGCACGCCGTTCGTGGACGGCGATGTCCACTGGACCAAGCGCACGACGCAAGTGGTGTTTCCACTCTACTGCTTTTTCGCCGGCGTTGCCGCCGGTCTCCTTGGCATTGGCGGTACTTTCTATATGATTTTACGGTAAGACATTGCGCTGCGCTGCGTAGGTGGCATGGTCAAGGGACCCGTCATGCTCGAGAATGGGATCCTTCCGGTCGTGCAAACGTCGACAGCGTCGTTTATGATTCTCTTTACGTCGTCGGCGACAACGCTCCAGTTTGCGATCGCGGGCATGTTTCCCGGGCAGCTCCAATACGGTACTTTGTCGCATTGATATCGGTCGTTGTATCGTACTATTTGGTGGTAGATTATGTGTTTTGGTACATTCTCGTGGGCTTTGGCGGCGGTCTCTTTGGCCAAAAGGTACATTTTTTGATTTTTGTCAGTGACGGTGTGGACAGTCCTCGTGTACAACTAGTGCGTCGGGTACCTCCTGAAAAAGTACAACCGGACGTCGCTCCTCGTGTACATCCTCGCGTTCACGATCGGTCTCTCGGCGCTCTGCATGGGCTACATTGGCTACCAAACTGCCAAGCACGACGTACAGAAGGGCATCGACCTCGGCTTCTCGAGCGTCTGCGGCGCGTAGACGCCATTGCTTGCGTCGCCTTGAAGCGCATAATCGCGTTCGAAGCATAATACGCCATCATCGTCAAGGGTCTAGAAACGCTGTTGACACTAAAGAAAAACTCTTTGGCAAATCTGCTCGATATCTTGATAGAAAGTGCACCTCGCATTGTACGGATAAAATGCACGTTACCGGATAGCTGGATTGGACGTAGCTATCGATACCTCCACGATGACGGCGCTCCACGAAGCGTTCGTGGCTGTCGGCTGCAACAATGGCAGCCACTGCATGTCCCGCGCCGTCGCCTGCGAGGACGGCTGCGAGGTGGCGTTCGCAGCCTCGACCACAGTGGCGATCGCCCGCTATTGCAGCGCGGCAGCGACGGTCCCGGCCATCGTCCACACGCTGCATGGTCACAAGGCGCGCGTCGCGTGCGGTACGCCGCCCTTCGTCCACTGATCTGCTCATATGGCTCTAGTGTACTGGCGCGACGCTGCCTCATGCATTGTCTCTGGCGACGCCAGCGGCGAGGTGCGCCTTTGGCGGCGAGCGGCCAATGCCTGGACGTCCGAGGTTGTCGTTGCCGGTGCTGGCTCGTCTGTCTCGGCGCTGACTTGTACGACACTGGCATCGTCTCGGCTGCTCGTCTTTGCGGCCATCTCCAACGGCGATATTGTCGTTGTCGATCCAGCAACACGAGCGACGACAACACTGTCGCTGGGCGAGCGGCACATTGCCGAAGCCATCGCCCTTATGCAAGACGGTCGCGGCACTCTTCTGCTAGCGCTTGGTGGCGTCGATGCACTTGTTCACGTCTACACGGTCGACTTGACGCTGCAAGCGCTGTCGCTCGTGAGCTCGCACGCAGGTCGCGTTAACCCGAGGCGAACTGCATCTCATCGGCGCTTGGCGTAGGTCACAAGGGCTGGGTGCGGGACCTCGCGTTCTCACCGCCGCTCGCCTCGGGTGACGTCCTGCTGGCGTCCGCCGCCCAAGACCACAAGATTCGCCTCTGGCGCATTGACGCGGCGCTGTACGATCGCCATTCCTTTGTGAATGGGTGCCTTAGCATCGCATTAGGAACGTCACGTTCGACGCGATGCTCGTGGGCCACGACGACTGGGTGACGAGCGTTTGCTGGACGTCCAACCACTCGCTCCTCTCGTGCTCTATGGACAACCGACTCCTCCTCTGGGCCGCCGACGACGGCGCGGCGTGGCATCCAACGACCCGCGTCGGCGATCTCGGGTAGCTTCCTCCACCTTTTCCCTTCAAGCTTAGCTCAAATACGGCATGCGTAGTGGCCTCGGTCTCCTGGCGGGCGCGTCGTTCGGTGCCGACCTTCTTGGGCTTACGTTTACGGGCGAGCTCTACCGGTGGACCAAAAGTGACGCACACTACGTGCCAGCGCGGTCCGTCACGGGGCACAGCCGACCGGTCACGGACGTGGCGTGGGCGCCGTCGGGTGCTTTCTTTGTCTCCGTCTCGCTTGACCAGACCGCGCGCGCGTACCGGCTTGACGCGACCACTGAGGTGTCGCGCGCGCAGGTGCACGGCTACGACCTCCAGTGCGCAACGTTCTTGAGCGACGCGCAGTTTGTGAGCGGCGCCGACGAAAAGATCCTCCGTGTCTTTGACGTGCCGTCCGGCATGCACGCGCTCGTTTCTGGGGCGTCGACAGGACGCGGGTTTGGCGTTCTTCCCGAGCTCAGTTTGACCAACAAGCGTGGCGAGGCGGACGAGACGGCCATTGTGGGCGAGCAGCTCGCGCGCCGGTCGCTTTGGCCGGAGGTGCAAAAGCTCTACGGCCACGGCAACGAGCTGCTTTGCGTGCGTCGCAGTCATACCGGCGACGTCTTGGCGTCGACGTGCAAGGCGCGGGACGAGTCGGCGGCGGCGATTTGGCTCTGGCGCAAAGACGAGGCGAGCACGTCGCTCGTGGCGGCGCAGCAGCTGCCAGGGCATAGCTCGTCGGTCGTGCAGCTCGCCTTCTCGAGCGATGATACGTACCTTGCGTCCGTCTCCAAGGACCGCAGCCTCTGCGTCTTTGCCCTCTCGAATGGGATCTATGCCCTTGTGCACAAGCAGGTCAAGGCCCACAAGCGCATCATTTGGAGCTGCGACTGGCTGCCGCACGAACCCGTTCTCGTCACCGGGTCGCGTGACGAGACAGTTGCGCTCTGGGGGTTATTGGCCGGTGTCTGGCAGCAGGTACGTCACATTCGTATCAATGTTTCAAGATGGATTGCGTCGTTGTAGGTAGCGGCGCCGATGACGTTGCCCGCGGCCGTGACGGCCGTCGCCTTTGCGCCGGCAAGTGCGACACCATTGCTGGTGGTCGGTCTCGAGTCCGGCCGCATTGTGCTCTGCGATGTTCGGCGCATTGACGCAGCAGGTCGCTTTCAGATGACGCGTCGCGACCAAGTGGTCGCAGCCCACGCGGCCAAAGTCACTCGGCTGGCGTGGCACCCGACCGAGATGACGCTGCTCAGCTGCAGTGAGGACGCGAGTGTCAAGCTCTTTACGCTCCAATAATGCTTTCAGCAAACGACGCGGTGATGGTGTTGATGCATTCGACACTAGTGCATCAGGCCTATCGGTGCGCAGCGCGTGCCAGCCTATCGTGCTCTATGACGCACGTGCTGAGGAGCGGCCCCGAGGCCACATCCGCGTGAGTGGGTTCGTCTCTACCGAGCTACTGCGACAGAACAGTTTATGCGAGATGGGGAAAATCAGATTAGTACTAGGATGGTTATCCGCACCACGTGAAGCTAAGGCTCTTGCACTGCGCCTCGGACCAGCCATCGAAGCAGCCCTTGATCGGCTCGTAAAAGCAGTCGTAGCACGAACCGCAGATCGCATCGGGACGAACGCCCGGCTCGGTCGGCGCCGGCGTCACCGTCCAAGGTTCCGGCGTTGGCGCCATTGTCTCGGTTGTCGGCTCGGGTGTCACCGTCGTTGGCTCGGGCGTCACCGTCGTTGGCGCGGGCGTCGCGGTGGTCGGCACAGGCGTCACAGTGGTTGGCACAGGCGTCATGGTCGTGGCGACCGCCAACTGCGTCGACGACTGCGGGTGGAGACGAGCGACAACGGCCTTGGTCGTCACAAAGCCTTGGTCAATGTCGGCCGAGCCGGCGTAGATCATGAGGCCGCCAGTGCCCTTGGCATAGCGAATGTAGGCTTCAACAACGTCGGGCGACGGCCCGGGACCCCACGCACAACCCGACCCGGTGCAGAGACCCACCGTAATCTTGTCGTTGGGCACGCGGCGCTGCCACTGCGGAAACGTTTGATGCACGGCAGCCTCGTAAATGGGCTATCCCAATCGTCAACTTTCAAAAATGTGAAAAGGCATTTACCGTGGCGAGCTTTGGGTCGCGGTCAATGTTGTACGCCATGATGTTGACCCAGTCGACGAGGCGCTCGACGCCTTTGGCGAAGCAGCGCATGCCCTTTCCGCAATGGGGGCTTGCCTCCATCATGTACGCGTCGTACGTCAGGAGCAGGTTGAGCGGCCGGAACGCGTTGCGGAGCGCCGTCATGTACGCCACGATCGCGCGGCTGCTGTAGCCCGCCTCTCGGTAATTGGTCTCGTCGTCAATGTCAATGCCGTCAAACTGGTACTTGTCGACAAGGGACAAGACACTCCGGACAAAGCGCGGTGGGTCGCGAATGCTGGCCATGCCGTCATTGTTGTTGGCGCCGCCGACGACGCCCAGCGAGTAAATGCAGCGCCTACCAAAATGAATTGTTATATATCAGTGGGATGGGCATGCGACGGGGCGGTTCGTACGCGCGGAGCGCCTGCACGCACGAGGTGAGGAGCGCGTCATGCGTCTGGAAACGCGGAATCACTTCACCGGCCTCGACTTGGGCAAACCCCCAGAGCACGTGCGTGACGCCGTCCGGGATCTAACGAGATAGACGTCACGACACGACGACGACAAGAACGTTGGGTGCACCTGTTCGCAGCCGCCGACTTCCGACTGCCAGAAGAGCACGACGCGCTCGTGCGGCGCAATGGGCGGGCAGTGGGCCGGACGCCGGGGCAGTGTCGCGTCCAGAGCAAGCGCCGTGCTGACCACGTCGTTGATGGGCGACGGCGCCGGATGGAGCGACGCGGCGAGGCCGCAGCCTGCCAGTGCCAGCGCTACGCATGTGCTTAGACCAAGGAGGCGGCGTACGCTGGATGTACCTGCGGCCGCGTAGGCGATGAAGCGCGCAGTCCAGCGCGACCGGGCGCGCTCCGATGGGTAGGCAATGAGTGGATCACGTTCGGCTGGCGCCATCGGTCTCGATGTTGAACCGGAAGCAAATTCGAAAGTGCACTTGCGCCGATCCCAGTTTTCGGGTCCACGGGTGTTTTTCCTAATTCATACCTCGCCGTGCGTCAATTCCTACACATACAAAACAGTAGTTTATTATGGTGGATGCCGGAATTCTCGCCGTGTCTTTGGCGCGCCACAGAGTGGACCAACGTACGGTATTTGCATCAACGCTTTGCATGGTACTGTCTAGCTCGTAGATCCTCGAGCATGAGCGTGTCATAGCGTTAAGACGACACACGCTCGAGTGGCTGGCCGACGAGCGCGTATCCGGAACGAATTCCGGATACAACGTCGGTTTTAACACGGGTCGGATGGGACTTGCGGTGGCATTGTACACTGTAGCTGCGCCATCTGGTGCCTATCAACCTGGCTGCAAAGATGAGATATTTATTCGCGTCTTGGATGCTATCTACTTTTGTCTGGGATGGCCGCGGCGTCAGCGTCGGCCTGCCTCCTCCACGCAGCCGCGTTGGCGTCGACGTTGTCAACCACGTCTTGGATGGCGGTGAACTCGACGACCGCCGCGGCGATCGAGTAGAGGGGCATGACGATAAACTCGAAAAAGCCCAGTTGGCTCTTGGCAAACTTGGTCGCACTCGCGTCCTTGCGCTGACAGAGCGGCGAGATCGGGAGCTTCTGCGCCGCTTCGAGGTCGCCTTGTCGGTAAAACTCTTCTTGGACGAGGTTGGCCCACTTGTGATGGAGCTCAAACGGCTGCATCGCGTGGCCTACTCCAACCTGTTAGTGTGGGACGACGACGGCAATAGAAAGAGGACGACCAATGTCGGCCATCATCAAAAGCGTGCGCATCGTGTAGTCGTCGTCGAGGTACCGCGTCTCGGCGGTCGTGCCGTACGTCTTGCTCTTGAGGTGGTTGACGTGCTGCACGTGCTTGGCGAGGTCCGTCGCCAGTACGAGCTGGATGATCATCTGCCGGCACTGGCCGCGCGCTTCGGCCGACAGATTTTGGAAAGGGTTGCACCCGTTCTTGCGACTGAGCTCAAACGCGCGCGCGAGGTGCATGCGCTCCTACATGCACAACGTTTGCTCGATCGCAGTACGCTGCAAGGACCTACCAGCACCGAGTCGTCCGAGTACTGAAGCGCGAGCGGGTGGTTGCTATGAATGAGAAAGGTATTGTTGACGCCGGGGTGGTCCACGTCGTGGACAGCAGCCGCGACCAAAAGCGAGTAGAGCTGCAGCGGCTTGAGTCGTGTCACGCGCACCATGAGTTGGTGCACATCCCAGATGACGCTGGCCGCGTGCCTGCATATAGAGAGGCTAAGGAAAGGTTGCAAGAAGCGGGTGTACATTGCGTTGTGGTAGGGGTTGGAGGCGTGGTAGTGGCCTTCGACCTCGAGGGCAAACTCGGCAATGTTGCCCATTGAGATGCCAAGCGTGCCAAAGAGGTGCTGGTGCGCGAGCGTTGCGAGCAAGATGGACGTCATGGGGTACTGGCAGTGCTGGGAGAGCTCTAATTCGTCGATCCTGAGATACCGCGCGTATGCGATGTGCAGCGCACCGAAAATGTTGATCGCGCCTGACCCACAGTGGTTGAGAAGCCACTCGGGCGTAAACATGCCTGGCTCGGCCGTCGGAATCGACGCGATCGTCGGCGACCGCAGCTCTTGCGAGCCCGACGGGTACAGGACCCGGATTTGCTGCACGATCGAGTTTTGCAAGTCCAAGTCCGACTTGCGCCGCGACTGGACGAGGAGACTCGACTCGCGTCGCTTTCGAAGGCGCTTGTTGGTGCTTTCGAGGAGCCGCCACCACTCGCCGACTTCTTGGTCGTCGCCGCCGGTTTGTATTGGCAACGCTATTCACAACACATTGGGTGAGACAGACGCCTTTGTATCAACGTTTCAACACACTTGTAAACAAATCGGTCTCGGAGAGGAGTGTTTGGAGCACGACGTCGAGCGCCTTTGTCGTCGGGTGTTGCAAGCGCAGTTGACAGAGCGTCTCAAGCACGAGCTCCATGCCGCTGTGCGCGCTTGGGTTCGGCAGCTCGGCGGTGTCGATCAAGTCGGTCTTGGTCTGCATGAAGCGAAGCCGCTGCGTCTGCTTTCGCTCATGGTAGTCGCGCGTGAGAACCGCGAGGAAGCTCACGTGGACGACGAAGCCGACCCAATCTACTCGACAGACGTGAGGGTATAACCTAACACGGTGCGGCGCAGACCTTGGGACGTGACGCCCCAGACCACCCCGCTCGAGACGACGACAACGCCAATGAAGACGACAAACTCCAGAAACGGCAGATGCCACGTGAGCGCGACGACGACGGCAAAGAGTGTGATGAGGTACGTCGGCTGGTTCGTGCCGAAGACGAGCAATTCGACCGTCGCCAGCGTCGCCAGCGCGAGAAACGACCGAAGGACGCACCCATACCGGAGCTCGAGCCGCCAGAAAACCAAGCTTGCGTACGCCGCCCAGACGCAACATTGAAGGCCGCCAACGACTGGCAGGACCCACGCGGTGGCGCTCGCGTGGTAGACAGAGAGCAACTCGTTCTTGGCGAGGAGCACGACCCCCCAGAGACCCGCGACAAACCCAAGCGTCCCGCCAAGCGCGCGCTTGACACTGTACCGATCCCACTGGGTGCGCTCGTACTGGCCTTCGAGCGACGTGTCGCTAAAGGTGAGCGAGAGCTTGCTCGGGATCGCGTGCGTCAGCGGCCCTTTCGTCGGCAGCGGTGCGACACCGGAACGCGCCATGCCTGCAGGTTATTTCCGGCTGAAAACGTCTGCAACAGAACCGACAACTAACGAAAAGCCAGTCGTGCGACGTGCTTGCGGTTCTATGGCAACGTGTCTTGGACAAGGTCGTCGTCGATCACGAGCAAGGAAGACGATGAAGAAGAATAAGCTAATTAGTAGGAAAGGACTAGAACGACCGGCGCTGGGCGCGGTTGCTGCGCCGTTCGACCGACCGCTTCTTCGTGTTGGTCACGAGGAGGGCGGCGACCATGCCGTTGCCGTACGACAGCTTGTGCGCGCCCGTCATGATACCAATCTGCGTCATCGAGACATTGCCGGCAATCGCAGCGTAGAGGTTGCGACCCATGCCATGCAGCACCGCGTCCCGCAGCTGCGGCGCGTCGTCGCCCAGGTGCTGGAGAATGCTCGCGCCAACCGTCACGTAGCAGCCAATGACTTCTTCCTCCTCTCGGCTCGCGTGCAGTCTACAGACATGACATCAGGAGATTGGACTAGCATGCAAAGTCGAGCGGACCCCGCAGCAATGTCGTCGGGAATCATTTTGGCGTCCATCGACATGAGGCGGAGCTGGTCGTCGCGCTTGATGGAGGCCGCCAGTGTCATGCTCATGTCCGAGTGCACGCCGACGGGCTCGATCTGCTGAACGTACACGTCGCCGCCAAGGCCTTTCTGCATGCGTCCAAAAGCCGGAAACACCTTTTGGCGCGAGCCCATGTACAGCTTGCGCTTGTTGCGGTCAAGGCCCTACGTCATTTGACACTCTGGATATCGTGCGCGACCAAGGTAGGACGACGTACGTCTTTGAGCACTTGCAGCGGCGGCTGGTGGTCGAGCTCGAGGAGGCGCTTCCCGTCGGCCTTGGTGACCGAGAAGACGCGTTCGTTGGGCTCGTAGCACGTAAAGTACGCCTCGGTCACTTGCATGCTGGGACTGCACATGGCCAAGACGATGCCGGGCTGGTCGTCGGTCATGACAAACACACCGTGCGCGCCGCTGCCGCAGAGACGACTGTGCTTGCTGGTCGCGCCAAGGATCGTCGCAGACGTGTCAAGCATGCCTTCGACTGTTCGGACCACGGGCTCCTCGTAGCCGTCTGTGGGCATGAGCCACAGCATGTCCTAGACACTCCACTGAATACAGTCCAATGACCGTGGCGTTACCGGACTCTCGGTCGGGCCAAGCTCGAGGTCCACAATGCTCTGCTTGATGCATTGGCGTGTCGCCTCCTTGGGCTCGATGCCCTGGAAGCCAACGCCGTTGGCGGTGAAGCTCCCATCCACATCGTAGAGGCCCCAGAGACTGAGCAAATGCGGGTACTTGTCGAGCTTGCCGTCCACGCCGCCTTCAAAGTACGTCACGTCGCCCTTCTCCATCGAGAGCGCTGCGCCACAAAACACAAGGTCCGGCGCCAGCCGATGCAGTGTCTCGGCAATCGCATATGGATCGTGCGCACACGAGTAGTTGACGAGGACGAAATGCGGCCGATTGAGCTGGAGCGGCCCCGTCACGAGCTGATGCCATGCGCCTTCGACGGCCGCCACCGTGTCGTCAACGACCGACGCGGCGGCGCCGACGCGGACCGAGTGAAAGATCGGTTTCTGCAGCGGGAGTGAGTTCAAATGCGGGTGGTACGACGTGTGCAAGTGCATCTCAAAGTCCGTCATCGGTGGGTCGAGGCCCAAGGTCGTGTTGGAGCGCGAGAACCGGTTCGTGTGGACCACCGATGGCATGAGATTGCTCCGGGCTTTGAGCGAACACGGCGTACAGAGCCGCGTGAGGAGCTCGCCGTTGTTCTTGACCGGCACCGACCACTTGCGCGAACAGTTGCCGCAGACGACTTCGCCACAGGCGCGGCAGTGGTGTCGCGCCCGCACGAGCGTAAAGGTCTGCGTGCACACACAGCACTCTCGCCGGGACCTAGTCAAAGCACTGCGTGAGTTACGACAGGGTAGGTGGGAGGATGCACCGGTCGTCGACCCATTGGTCGCGCGGCAAAATTGGGATCGGCTGGAAGAGCGTGTTGATGAGCATCTCGCGAATGTTGCGCAGCCGATCGGCGTACGCCGAGATGATGCGATCGACGCTGATGCCGAGGTTCTTCGGAAAGTCCATAATGTACATGGCCGTGACTTCGTGGATGACCGAGTCCGGCGCGCTGGGCTGCACGAGGAAGACGCCCTTGCGGATGAGACCCCGCTTGCACTTGATCGCGCTGACGCGGCGAAGGTCTGCCTACGAGGTCGCGTTGCGTCCTCTGGTAAGAAGGGACGAGTCCAGTACCTCGGGGTAGTCGCAGCTCTGGATGTAGCCAAAGCCACACTGCACGTTCTCAATCGTCTCGACGTCCGCAAACTCCTCAAAGACAAAGTCTGTTGGCGTGCCCATGCGCCCAGTGATGCGGTTGGTCAAGAGGTGCGACGCATGCCACTTGACGCAGTGGCGCGGGTACGTCGGTAGCTCCGAGATCTCGTCGTCCTCGACCTGGTGCAAGACGGCCGCGTCGACAAACTTGGGAAACATGCGCTTCTCCATGTGCAAGTATTCGATCGGCGACTTGGGCACGAGTGCGTCCATGATGGTCTCGAGGTACGACTTGATCTCGACGCTAATGCGGAAGCTCACGCGCGTCGTGAGCGAGTTGCCGTGCTTCTCGCGCTCGAGCCGATGGATCGAGACTTCCTTGTCCTTCTTGACGAAGCGCCAATCGAGCTGCTTGAGCTTCGTATTGCAGGTCGCCGTGAGGCTCAGGCTCGGCAGCGCCTGCCGGGCGCGGATCGCAATGTCAAACTTCTGCGCGCTCGTGCCATCGAAGGAGCTCGGCCGGACAGGCTCAACCGACTCAAAGTCCAGCTCGTCGACGTCGAAGCGGTCCATGGCAGCAGCGGACAAGCGGTCGGTCGGTCGCGGGCGCAGTCGTCAAATACTGGAACCCACCGCCAACCGGCGTCCCCATAAAGTACGCCGGACTTTAACCCGTCCTGCGTTTTAGACTATAACGCATTCCCCCGGACGCTGGAGAAAGCCAAGCCGGCACCCAACACAACCCAAGCACGTGCGCCGGCCGTCCCTCGACTAACGGCCACGGCGGCGTTCGCCCTGCACCACCTCCACAGGCTACGCCACGTCCATCGGAAGCAGGTTCCATCGTGCGCTAACCAGCTGGCGATCTTGGTGGCATCAGCTGCTGGATCTCCGACAGGCCGAGCACCCTCCCGAACCGCCTCGGCCCACCGCCGTGCCACAGCAAGGTCCAAGGAGTGGGCAGCGACGCGCTATACGTACTGTAGGCAACCATCGGCGCAGCTTGTACTGTGGAGACAGCGCTGCCGTGTCTCGTTTGGTGAAATTTTAGCGCGCGTCAGCGTTGACCAAAGCTACTTGTGTGTAGCTACTCGCGACGTTCCAAGCAGCACTGCGGATGTGCGGATCTCGCTCGTTATCTTGGACGACGAGTGGTGGCGACGATTGCTGACCCATCAACCTCCGCGGTGTAATGATCCGCAGCACCAACGCCAACTGCAACGAGTAGCTCGGCAACGACAACGAGGTCGACGACGACGACCACGAGGACGTCAAGAATGGTTGCAATACGATGGCGGCGATGACATGACCAAGGTGATGGCATCGCGTTCCGAGAGACCGCGTGGTGGCGTTTAACGCATAAAACGTTGTTTGCCCGATCAAGGCGGTTCTAGATTTTGGCGTGAGTAACAGGCGTCGCCATCACCGCAAACGCCAAGAGCATGGGCGCGCTGTGCCAGAAAGAGGCGGCGCGGGACGTCGCCGCGCCCTCCGCCGCCCGGACGCTGCATGTGATCCTCGTCTACTCCAACCCGCAAGGCTTTGCGAGCCGGCGAAAGCTCCTGCTGCAGACGCACCGCCATCTCCTCGCGCTGCAAGCGGCGCTCCATGGCCGCGACAAGCTCGAGATTGCCGTTGCCCAGATCGCGTACGATAGCCTCGACTTTGTGAGCTTGGACGTGCAAGGGCAATATGATCTTACGTTGCGGACGCCGTCGGTGAATGCGATCTGGAGCAAGGAGAACCTCATCAACCTCACGGTGCGCAACATCCTCCAGCGCACGGCCCACTGCGCAGAGTACTTTGCGTACGTCGACGCCGACATTACGTTCGAGAGCCCACATGTGGTGACCGACACGCTTGACCGCCTGCACCCGCACGCGATGCTGCAGCTCTTTGAGACGGCGACGCTCGAGAACCCGACGCCGGTGGTCGTGAAAGGCTTTGGGTACCAGTACCACATGAACAACAAGCTCGCGTCTGCGCTCAAGAACGTCTCGAACGACCATGAGGAGTATTGGCACCCGGGCTTTGCGTGGGCGCTGCATCGGGACGTGTTCCTTGCCACCGGCGGTCTCATCGAACGCTCGTACGGCTCGGCGGACCGCCACATGGCCATGGCGATCCTCGGGCGCGCCCAAGACTCAATCCCGACCAACTACACTATCGCACCTGCGTATTCGCAGATGATTTTGGACTGGCAGGCCGTCGCGATGGAGTACGGCGTCCAGCTTGGCTACGTCCCCGGGTCCATCTTTCATAGCTGGCACGGGTCGCTCGTGAACCGCCAGTACATGGGCCGGTGGCAGACGCTCGCCAAGCACCAGTTCGACCCGTTCGAGCACCTTCACGTGAGTCCCGAGACGGGGCTTCTCGAGTGGTCGGCCGCAGCCTCGCCCGAGCTCCGCGATGAAGTAGCCACCTACTTTTCCAACCGCGACGAAGACGAGCCAATGCCGAGTGCAGACCGTGCGAGCACACGCCCAAGCTCAACGCCCAAGGACAAGACCAAGAAAAAGAAGAAGAAGAAGGAAGAGTCGTCGTCCGAGTCGATGACCAACGACTCGAGCGACATAACAGTGTCCGTGCCCCATGAAGATCGCGGGTCGTCCAGCAGTAGCAGTGCCGACGATACTGGGCACCACCACCACCACCACCACCACGAGGAGGATGGTCAGCACCACGATGGTCACCACCATGGCCATCACCATCATGACGCGCATCACTCAACCGGCGACCACGGACAGTGCAATGACGACGCCTCGTCGTTCCCGAGTGTCTACGCGGGCGGGTGCTAAATAGCTCGGAGGACATTTATGCAATGTGAATACTACCAAACTGTGCACACTCATGACTAAAGTTGTACGCTATTCTTAGTCATCGCAATGCAGAACAACCAAGAGGCACTGGACGCGCTCGGTACTGGCGTCCTAGGGTCGCATCGGTGGCTGTACGATGTGCTAGTGGCCAAGGAGCAAGCAGGCGCCAAGAGAGACGACAAGGCGGATCTCAACTTGACGTACCCGACCGGCGAACAGGCCGTTGTTTTCGACAGCGATGGCTGCGGCTTTTGCTAGTACGCCGGGGTGTACGTACGCGTAGAGCTCACTGCACGCTGTAGCTACGAGACGGGCCGCGTCGCTGTGTGCGTCAGCAAGGTGAACGCTCTCCAGCGCCGCCACACCTTTTACGAGAGTCCGCATCTCGACCTTCGTTGGCTTTCTCAAGTTTGTGGACTGTAGACAACCGACTGAAGCGCATCTTGTGCTCGATCGACGAGCACGTTGTAGGTCCTAACAGCGTGCTAGTCGCGCCTGAGTCAACCTAGGTCGGCGCCGCGGGCAAGCCCCACGGCACCAAGCTCGTCATGACCAAAGACGGCGCGATTCTCTCGGACGGCCACAATGATATTGTTCACGTACGTCAGCTCTGTCGCCCAACGATATGACAAGTTGTGCATGTAGCAATGGCGCTGGAACCCGCACGCGCAGAACGCGGGGACGCCGCCGACGGACCCGATTGTTATTGCGCTCAACGAAACCATGACCTTCAAATACGTCGACCGCAAGAATGTGTCGGTGAAGTTCGTCAACTGCGGCATCGCCCTCGAGTTTCACTGCGGCGAAAAGCTCAAGCGCGAAGACACGTACCTCGGGCACAGCCGCCGGTAGACCTCGTCGCACAAAAGCCTTGTTCACGCCGTCGCTAGAATCACTTCCGGGCCGCTGCGGGGCAAGCTCTTGGTCGACACGAGTTGTCCGAACCTTGTGCAGCGCCAAAAGCAAATTGAGCTGGCGGCATTGGAGAAGCGCAGCAAGCAGCATCCACGAAGCGTCGACCTGCAGCACCCGTCCATCAAAGAGGTCGTCACGGGCCTCGAACGCAAATTTGACAATTACGAGGTGCAGTTTGTGGCTTCTTTAACGTACTTGAACAATGAGCGATCTAGGGGTGCAAGGTGACGCCATACTGCAGCGGTAATTGGCTCCACGATGCGCGCGAACGAACATTGGCCGAGCTCCCCGTGCTGCCCCCAACGGGGTTCGAAGTCGGGACAGAGCCGACACTCTTTGGCCAGCCGATGCAGCCGCACGAAACAAAGCATTTGCTCCACAAGCTTAAAAACAAGGACGGGCAGTGGCTTGCGTCGCTCGAAATTCGCCAAAAACTCGAACACGCCAACCCCGTGCTGCCACGAACAGCAGTTCTTTGTAATGCCAGTGGTCGCTACAGCGTCGACATTCAGGTACCTACGATTGCAAGTCTCGTAGGGAATCTTATACGGGATCTAGGTGCCCGGAGGTAGCGCTGTGCCCATGGGCCTGCGCCTTGAAGTGGTCTCAGCGTCGCATCTCGACGAATTTCTGGTCTCAGATTGCGGCACTGACCAAATCGTGCTCGTGGCATGCTTGCGCGAAGACGACCGGCTCAGCCGCCACGCTGAGAAGGTGCTCGAACTCGTGCACCAAGTGCTGGGTGAAAAACCCGACGAGCTGCAACAACACGCCTTTTCCCAGTCGCTTGTGTACCAAAATCATATCTGCGGTTGATATTGCTGAGGACCAATCTTAGGGCCAACATTACCAACCACAAGTATCGTCTGGTCAAAGTCGACTTGGCTGAGTCGCGCGCGCTCGCCAAGCGGTATCGAGTGCACGCCGCTCCAACCTTTCTCTTGTAACCCATTTGTGAGCCTTTCATGTGCTGACGCAGTCCTAGCTTTTTCGAAGGCAAGCTGGTCAGCGTCTCGAGTCTGGGGGGACAAGCCCTGCGCATCACGCCGACGACCAAGAACGCAAGCCTCACGCACCTCATGGACCAGCCGCCGCGGACGCTTCTGGTCCAGGCCAACGTCAAGCTGCACGTAGGACCCTTACGGATACATCTGGACAAGTCGTTTGATGGACGCGTTGACTAGGTGGCCAATGAAAAGATTCTGCGCAAGGAGCAATTCGACTGGGACCTGGCCATGAACGGAGAGGTAGGCGTCGTGTCGACGCACACCGTGTCATACGTCTGGCTATAGCAAGCCCTCGTGCGCTTTGCCAAGATGAGCAAAGCTCCAGCAGTCAACAACGTCGTGCCCAGCTACGACCTCGTTGTGCTCAGCGACGATGTACGCTCTTGTCCCATACGATTTCAGTGAGGTGACCGTGATCGTGCATAGCTTAGCGAGGCCGACGGGCGTCTCCTTGACCGGTTTCTTCGGTCGGGCGACGGCAAGAAGGGCAAATCGAGCGACGTCGTTGTCTGTCTCCTCTTGACCGCTCCGACCGTTGAAATTGCCTTCTCTACTTTGATCTGTGACCCGTGTCGCGTCGCGCACGGCCGTCGCACGAGCACAGCCGCCGAGATTTCGGGTTCGTGACAACCGAACGGCTTGCCATACGCTCGCGAATAGGGGTGTGCCCCCACTGCGGCATCGTCCAGAAGAAGCTGGCGGCAGAGTTTGTGCCAAGCGCGCTCGCCGCCATGGCGCACATCGTCGTCTACAAGCACCTCCGAGTGCGTTCGTCGATCTAAATTCGTGGTCGTTCTGAGCACGACGTAGGCACCAACGCTCCACCGTCTCGCAGAGTACTGGCGAGAGCGTGTCGTGCGGCGCAAGTCGGACCAGGTTCACGACGCGTCTCCATTTACTGCTCCAATATGACGTTGTATCGTAGCTGCACCGCGGGCCTGAGGTCGAGGCGCACTTGGGCTTCACAAAAGAGGCGTTCTTTCGAGAGATGGACCTCGCACTTCACAACGGACGCCAAGGCCATTTTCTCTCCAAGTCCCACATCCCCGAGATGGCACTGAGCGCCAACGAGACTTTAGTCGGTGCTACAAACCTCACCAAGCCGCCGCATTCCGCTTAATCGAACGCCCTTTGAATCCATCGCAAACCAGACATACCCTTCGCCCTACTGCCGGTAACAATACCGGGGCATTCTCGACGGCGTGCCCAGATGGCGTAGCATGGTGTACCTTGCAAGCAGCAGGTAGTCGTGCAGATGTTGGTGTACACAGCGATTGCTCTTTTCAAGGCGGCACCAAAGAAGCACCGAAACACCGTCTTTTCTTCGGAATTCGAGGTTGAAGTTGCCGAATGTATGCGATTTGAGAGGTATTACCTCTCACAATGAATTAACCATCGACATTGCACCAAGGGGCACAGGATAATCCGGATACGCGCGAGGATATGGTATCTATATCCGGATACATTGGCCGCTCCGTCAACGCGCACTTTTCCTCTCTTCGATGAACGTGAGCGACGAGCTTGTCGCGCGCTGCATGGCGCTGTCCAGCAGCCTCCTCATGGCCTTCCCGACCAAGTCGCCGATGACGCCGTACCTCCCGAACGTCCTCCACGTGCTGCTGCAGGCCCACGCCCTCCCGCCCGACCTCGTGCCCTCGCTGAGCTTTGTCGCGTCGGTCATACAGCAGCTGTCGCAAGGCCAGTACGTCGACCCGAGCGCGATCCACAGCAGCCTCTACCAGCTGCAGGTGCCGCCGCTCAGCGCGTTCGTCTTGCCGCCGTATGGGCTGTACCGCAGTCCGTACCCGTTTGGCTACTTTTACCCGGCGCCACCACCGCAGCTCTCGCACCCGGCGCCGAGCATGGAAGGCAACAACAACTATAACAGCGCGCACGAACTGCCGCCACCGCTGCCTGCGTCGTCATCCGAGCCCGACCACCTCGCCTTTTCGTCGCTTGGGTTGCATCCGCTCGACGCAATCGAAACCGACGCACCAGCAACAACGTTCGAGCCGCAAGGGTCTCCTGTCTTGTCCGAGAACGACCAAGAGCTCAGCTTGAGTGCCAAGCCCGCGCCGAGCTTTGGCATGATTTGCTCGCCGCGCCACCGCGTAGATCCTACGCCACGCCACGAGGACGAGGTACCGGACGATGTCGAGTTTAGCTTTGCCAAGGACATGCTCCTTCAAGACTTTGGTGACGCACCCCGCGTGTACGTGCCACAAGAAAACAATCGTGCAAACGACGATGACGACGACGACGACGGCACGACCTTTCACGCGCTGCAGTTTGACCCGTTCCTCACACGCCTCACGACCGACGAACCCGCGCCAAAGGAGCCGCAAAGCCCAAGCACGTCGTCGGAGCGCAGCGTCAACGACTCGGACCACGACGACAACGAAAGCGACGCGCACGAGGTCGAGAAGGATGACGCGTCGGCGTCGCCAACCGCCACGGAGGACTCGGCCGACGACGTGGTCGTGAAACGAGGGTATCTGTACGACGCACCGACCCCGCAAGAGATCCAGAAGCAGTCGATCCAAATCCACGCCAGCTCCGAGATGCAGACCAACATGACGGCGGACGACGTTCGCGCCGCGACCATAAGCTGGGTCGACCGCATGCAAGCGGAAGGCCACGCGTTTGACGAGAAGGCCGTGACCAAGTTCTTGGAGCTCGCGGCCGCCGACCCGTTTCGCGCCGTCGGTATCACGGTGAGCTTTGAGCTGCGCAAAGAGAGCATCCTCAACAAGTCGGCGTGGCTCAGCCGCGCGTGCTTCAACTGCCAGCGCAAGTACCACCCGCCAACGGGCCGCAGTCGCCGCCACCGCGGTCCCAAGGCCACAAAAGCGTCGCGCTAACTGGACCGAGAGACCTGACGATGTTGGATAACACAACTCCAAGACAAACGCAAAACGATTATACAATACGATTAGGTACGGGCTTTGGCGAGTGCATGCAGTGCTTCAAACTCCGTCACAAAGACGTCGGCAATGTACTGCGGGTCGTCGCAGACACTCTCGTCAGCACCAACGTTGCAGTCGACGTTGTGTGCGTACGAGAGCACGGAAATGTTGATGGGGAGGAACCCGCCCGGTGCGAAGAAGTGTATGTCGTGGAGCCGCTTGCCGCCAATCGAGCATAGCTCTTGGAGGCCCGGGACGTTGGAGAAGACGAGCGTCGCCTTGCTGCTCATGACATGCAGCAGCGGCCGCGCGAGCCAGAGCGGGAGGTTGGCGATGACGCTGAGACCGAGGAGCGTCAAATGCGGCTCGATCGACGCCTTCATGGATGCGGCCCGCGCTTTGACCAAGTGCAAGCGCGTCAGCCGGTCGGCTTCGTGCACGGGGAACTGAAAGTAGACAATGCCAAAGTAGTTTTGGAGCGTTCGGTTGGCGCTCAGCGACGGACCGCGGAGGTTGACGGGGAGACTCGCACGCACGCGCGCCGTAGCCTTGAGCCCGCCCGTCTTTTCAAGGTAGGCGCGGAGCGCGGCGGTGACGCACGCGACGACGACATCGTTGATCGAGCACTCGAATGTGTTTTTGACAAACTTGAGATCCGCGAGCGAGATCTTGCTGCTCCACGCAGCACGCATCTTGCCGCTCACGCGTGGCGGGCGGTACGGCGAGACGTCCCGTGGGCGAAGCTGGCCAATGGCCGCGGCAATGTTGTTGCCGCCGTTCTTGAGCAATGAGAGACTCGAGGCGGTTTGTCCGACCTTGACGGGTGCCGCGGTCGGCGTCGGGACTTCGTCGACAGCGTTAAACATCATTGCGACGAGCGAGATGCCGTCGCCGACAACGTGATGGAAACGCATGACGAGGACGCTCTCGCTTGGGCTGTAGTCTTCGAGGAGGATCATTTCCCAGAGCGGCCGCGAGCGGTCCAAGTCGCGCGTGTAGTGCTTGCTCACGTACGCCTTGAGCTCGGCTTCGCTGTGCACATTGGCGTTCTCGTCGGCGTACACGTGCTTCTCGAGCTTAAAGTTGGCGTCACGGCTCCAGCATGGCCGGCCATGGTGGTAGACGATGCGGTGCGTGAGGCGGTTCTGCTTGTCCACCATGCGGGCTTGCACCAGCGCGCGCACTTCGCTCAGCGAGATGCGGTCCATGGTCTGGAACGCGTTGATAATGAACGGGATCTGGTCGTCGAGGAGGAACCAGCAGAGGTCGTGGCCGCGCACGGGCTCGTCGCCAGGCGGGAGCCGGGACCGGGACGGCGACAGCACATAGTACGAGACGAGAAGCGCCAGCACGAGGTAGGCCCACTGCAGCGGGCTCGGAAGCCACTCGGCGAGGAGCGAGATCGTCTCGAGCATCGCACAGAAAGGGCAAAATGCAAACTGACCGCAGTTGGAAAATCATGCGAAAAAAAGCGAAACGGCCTTGGACTTGGTGTTTGTATGCGCGCGTTTCTGGTATCCGGATACTGGGCGCCCACGATTGCGTCGACAACGTTCACGTCACTGTCGATGCAACATGGTGCTCGTCCAGCGTAATACACGGTTGGGAGTAGGCGGAGCTCGCGTGCGCCTGTGTATGTATATGGATGACCCGGCGGCGTCTGGCGAGAGTTTTTGAATTTGAAAATGGCGCGCCAGAATGAAAGCATGAGCGTGCATGGGATCGCTGTCAGTGGTCGCACCAAGAGCCTCGAACGGGCACCACTGGGCAGTGGCACGGAAACGTCGTGCGGCGCTGAACGGGCGCGATGACAACCTGCGCGAAGACGCGGAATCAGGCTTGTAGACGCGGACGATTACGTTCCACCGTGTCAGCGTCGTCTGAGAGTTGTGGTGATCACATTACCCGACAAATTGTGAGCCTCGGCGCAGAGACAGACGTCCACTTGTCAGTGCCAACAGCAGCTGGCGCCGAGACACTTGTATGTGGACATATACCCTCAAAATATATATACTGCCATATTCGATATATGCAATTCCGGATTGTGTTTGCTTTCTTTGTTCGATACATTCGATTGTATGTGATTGCGCAATATATGTTTTAAACTCTGTTTTATACAGTTCCTGCGCGCCAGAGATATCTGTGATCCGGCGAATATCTCAATTGTGTCTCGATTCTGCGTGGACGTTGCATGCACCGGCGGACGAGGACTGCCCCGGGAGGTACATGCACCGCACATGAATGCCCTTGAAATGTCCTCACAGAGTGAAGGATATGACACGAGAGCGGCCCATCGAACGGAATCGAATACCACCGCCCTGTCGTTCTCCGATCCATATTGAGACACTATTGATATATTGCAGACGATTGAGACAGTGGAAGATCCCATTTGACACCACGCCACAAAAATCTTCCTGCGCTTGTCACTTCAAGGTGAGCAACTGACCACCCGATCCACCAGAACCCAAGATGCTTCCGGACGTTGCTACGAAGCTCGCCGCTGCTGCGCTCTGCACTGCGCTCGTCTACTACGTCGGCGCCAAGAAGGCGGCGCCCAAGCCCAAGCCTACGGCAGTGCCCCGCCAAGCGACCTCGGCGACGGGCAGCGGCTTTGGACCCAAGGATTCCGTCACGGTCCGAGTGCCGGCGACGACCGCCAACTTGGGCCCGGGCTTTGACTCGATCGGCATGGCGCTCGACATCTGGAACGAGCTCACAGTCGAGCGGGCGGCTACCTTTTCGTTTACGAACGAAGGCGAGGGCGCGGGCGTGCTCCCGACCGACGAGACCAACCTCATCGTCGTCGGCCTCAAGGCTGCGTTCGAGGCCGCGGGCCAACCGATGCCAACGCTGCGCATCCACTGCCGCAACCGTATTCCCTTTGCGCGTGGCCTCGGAAGCAGCTCGGCAGGGATCGTTGCTGGTATCATTGCCGGTCTTGTCATCGCCGGCCACGAGCTCTCGGTGCACGGCAAGGAAGAGCTCTTGCAGATCGTACGGCGTCGTTACGAGATGCATGCTCTCCTACATATACACGTAGGCGGCGGGCATTGAAGGCCATCCCGACAACGTTGCGCCTTGCATCTATGGCGGCCTTCAGCTCGTACGAGACCCGCGTATCCACGTCCTCTTATCCAGATCGACTGCATCATTAGGGTATCTTTACCGACGACCGGTGGTACTCGTCGCGCGTCCAGATCCCGGATGGGATGCAATGCGTGCTCTTCATTCCCGAGACGACGGGTAAGACGAGCGCAGCCCGCGCGATCCTCCCCGAGAAGGTCCGTTTTGCAGTCTTTCGCCGATGGCTCATATAGCGCATGACAGATTGACCGCAGCGACGCCGTGTACAACATTGGTCGTGCGGCGATCCTCGTGAACGCCTTCCAGTCTGGAAACCTTCCGGAGCTGCGCCACGCGGTCCAGGATCGCTTGCACCAGCCCCAGCGTGGCGCCGCGCAGTACCGCCACCTCTTTCCGCTGATTGACGCGGCGCTCGAAGCCGGCGCGCACGGCTGCTTCCTCAGCGGCGCGGGCCCGAGCGTCCTCGCGATCACGTCCGGTCTCTCGGGCGACATCTTTACGCAGGTCGCGCGCGAGCGTGCCGAGACCAAGGTCGCCGACGCCATGCGCGACGCAGCCGCCCAGGTCGGCGTCAAGGGCTGCGTCTTCATCACCAACCCCGAACACCGCGGTGCGCACATCGTCAAGGTCCACCCCAAGATCTCGGACCACATGGTCGCGCGCTACGAAGGCGACATCACCGACTTGTAAGAAGATAATGTCCCGTGTACTCTACCTAATAAAGCATCGTTCGCTCATGCACACTACTCGTCTCTGAACGTGCTCGGGTCGGTGCTCGGAACCCATCGCGATGCTTCGTCGACGCTCCTATGGCCGTGGCCACGGCGAAGCTTGCATCGACCATGGTCTGCCGGCCACGGCCCACCGCAGGTACGTCCCATGCCCGCCGCCTGCATTGGCGTCCGCGACCAGCCATCGGCGCCCAGGTCGTGTCCAGCTGGCAGCCCTGCGATCCACGGCGCCGCCTGTCGGAAAACTCCATTGGTCGAAATGCGTGGCCATTTTCAATTCAATTCATTTGAAATTTGTATGTAATACAATTGGAGTGGCACAACCGGCGCATAAATCTTGGGATGCGGCCAATCAGAGGCGGCGACTTTCCTTTCACTGATGGGCTCGAGCGTTGTCCTCGGCGGCAACCGGTCGAACCGCCGGACGATCGTCTTCTTCGTGTGCACGTGGGTCCTGTACACGGTCCTCTTCCTCGCGGCGCTTCTCTCGTTCGTAGCCTTTGGCCTCGTCACGATCGCACGCGGCGGCGCCGGCGACGGCGGGTACGAAGCGCGGTTCGTTGGCCTTGCGACCGCCTTTGTGCGCAACTACTGGCGCGTCGAGATCGGCGTCCTCTCGCTCTATGAGACCGAGCGCACGCTGTCCATGCAGACACGGCCGGCGGAGCTCACGAGTACGCACGTCCTCCACACGCTTCTGTACATCTTTGGCTGGAAGACCACGTTTGTCGGCCCGCTCTCGGCGATTCCAGTCGCCATTTGGATCCTTGGCATGCACACGGTCGTAGACGCGCCCATGGACACGTACGCGAGCGGCGGCTTGACCGTCGAAGTGCTCGTCAAGTGGTCGCTCTTCCTCTTGGCCGGCCTCGTCATCGGGCAGATCCTTTGCCTCGTCATTGTGTCCATCAGCATTGGCTTGTACAACAGCATCTTTCCGTCGCCAGCGCCAAGCGTCAGAGACGAGTGCCGTCCGCTCGCAAGAGACATCGCCATCAATGTGTACCACAGCACGTCGACGCAGGTGCGCGACACGTTTGCGCGACACCCGTCGTCGCCGACCAAGCCGGCACCACCGCTCTTGCCTGTGCAGAATTCCCAACCCGCAAGAACGAGCCTAACGGTTGAGAAGCCGCTCGTGATTCCACAACCATCCGAACCCGCCCCTGCGTCCCCGAGCGCGCCGGACGACGTGCTGGCACCAACGGCACACGCCCACAACGAGGAGCTTCCCACCGAGTCGCTGGCCCGTCATAGCACCTCGCCGGACGCGCTTGCTCCAATTCCCATCCAGATCCATGGTACGGCCGTGGCGATCGCAATCGCAAGCGAGGCCGAAGACACTGCCGCCACCGACGACAGAGACGACCTCGACGCCGAGCTCGCAGCCCTTGACAAGCGTATCGAGGACTACAAGCGGTTCGAAGCCGCAGCCAAAGACAACAAGAAGCTGCGTCGGAGTCTGGAGAAGGAGCGCCGGAGCGTCGAAGACGAGCGACAGAAGCTCCTCGAGAAGAAACGTCAGTCGAGCTCGTTTGTCATCGCCGGTGCGCACATGTCGCCCGCCGGCCCGATGCGCGGCCCCATGGCCATTCACGTGGCGCCACGGACGTACCAGATGGAGTCGGCGCCCGACGACCACGAGTATGGCGACAACACGATTGGGTACAGTACCTTTTCGGCGGGCAGTCTCACGTACAGCTACATGCCCGGGAGCCTCCACACGCAGTCGCCGGACGTGTACCGCAACTTGTTTGAGAGTTCGTTGGTTCGGTCGCCGCCGCAGTACGACCAGTTTGACGGGCCGTCCCCGACGCAATACGAGCGCATGTACGGCCACCTGTCGCCGCCATCGGCCGCGGCGTTCTCGTCGAGCGACTTTGAGCCCAAGACGCGCGGCTTCCGCCTCTACCGGTCGGTGAACACGCCGTTTGCGCCAGCACTAGCACCCGACGATGTGCTCGACCACGTGCACTTGACGGCGTACGCCCCGGCCTGCGTATCGCCCCAGAGCTCGTTTACTCTTGCCGTCTGGGCGTTCCTGATCAACCAGCGGGACGACATGCACGAAGCTGCGACCGCCGACGGAAGCGCGCGTCAGCTCTCGCGCGACGTCATGTTTGACTTGCGCCGCGGTGCGCTCATCCACGTGACGCTCGAGCTACCCGAAGGGTTTTCGTTGGTCGACGAAGCGCCCACAAAAGCTCTGCCGTGGCAGGGCGCCGCGACCCACGTTGCGTACGACATCCAGTGCAACGTACCGCAGGCGACCCGCGACCAAGTGCTCCTCAAAGCCACGGTGGTCGTCGGGACAAAGGTCATGATCCTCCGCGCCTACGTGTACATTGCGTCGATCTCGGCCGCGTCCATGGAGGCGACAGAGCTCAACACACAGCTCGAGATGCTGCCCGAGACGTTTGAAGAGATTCCGTTCACGGCGCTCGACATGAAGGAGCTCGTGGGCCGCGGCAACTTTGGTGACGCGTACCGAGCCCGGTACCATGGCCGAGACGTACGTCGGATGCCTTGCTCATCGCAGGTTGCGATACGATGCCGTCTGTCTAGGTGGTCGTCAAGACGATTCGAGCGAGCGAGTTTGGTGACAACTCGGACCAGATCGTGCAAGAGTTTCGGCACGAAGCCGCGGTGCTGGCCATGTTTGGGCACCACCCGAGCATTGTACCGTTCGTGGGCGCAAGCACAGACCTCTCGCAGCCGCTGAGTCTCGTGACCGAGTACCTTCCGTTTGGGAGCTTGGAGAGCCACGCGCCAGCGCTATCGACGAATCAAAAGACGCAAATTCTGTGTGACGCGGCCGCCGGGTTTCTCAACATCCACGAAGGCGGCTTCTTGCACCGCGACATCGCCGCGCGGTACCGTTTCCCCTTTTCTATCAATGTTTCAACCAAGCCTGATAGCAACTGCCTCGTCGACGACGGCTTGCGGGGCAAAATTTGCGACTTTGGTATGTGCCGGCGGGTCAACTCGTATGGCGGGACCCGGCTCAGCGAAGGCGTCGGCCCGCTCAAGTACATGGCGCCCGAGTCGCTCACGCCACCCCACGCCTTCTCGTTCCGGTCCGACTCGTACTCGTTCGGCGTGCTCATGTGGGAAACGTTCACGGAGACCAAGCCGTTTGGCGACATGCCGGCGTACATGGCGGCGTCGCACGTGGTGGGCGGTGGCCGGCTCGCGCTCGACGAGGCCGTGCCTCTCCAATACCATCACCTGATCGAAGCCTGCTTCCACGAAGACCCGACCAAGCGGCCGTCGATGGCGACGATCCTGCAGGCGCTATTGCCGGCCTCGTAAGCTTGAATGCAAAACTATCGACTCGAGATCGCAGATGAGAATGGCAGCGTATGATGCATGAGAAGACGAGGCCTTCTTAGAACGTCCAGTTGGGATCCACGTCCATCGACCAGACAAACTTTTCGCGGAGGGCACGGGGAAAGACGCCGGCGATGGGCACCTCGTTCTACGACTTGGCATGAGCATGTGCGTGTTGCGACGAGGACGACGTCGTACCCGCTTGGCCCACGCCACGGTGATGCGCGGGTCCATATAATTGATCTTGGACGTACCAAGCGCGACCTCCTTGTTGTCGTTCTATCCAAGCATATCAGAGCAGCAGCAGCATCAGCATGCGGACCTTGTCCCGCAGCCGCAGGTCGAGCGCCTTGATCTTCTTCTTCCAGCTATCTATCTTCTTGTCGACTTGGTCGGCGGACGGGACCTTGGAGAAGCGATGCGCCTGGGCCTTCTTGGCCTCGGCGTCGTCGTCTGGGTCTTCCGTCTTGATCTGGATCTGCTTGGTCTTGTTCTTCTTGAGAAGCACTTTCATCTCTTCCAGTTCCTTGAGCTGGTCCTTCATCTGGTCGAGCTGACCGACCATCTTTTCGACGGCGGTATCGTGGTTCTTGGGCACCGTGCGCTGATGGTTGCAGAGGATGGCGACCTATACAACCATTTTGTTTGATATTTCGATCCGATAGGAAGCGTGTACCTTGCGGTTGGCGTCGTTGTACGCGACGACCTTGACCGCGACGTCGTCGCCCGACAAGATGCGCGGGAGCTCCTTCTCGAGCGTGACGGACGCGTTGAACGTACGAAAGACCTTGGCCGAGAGCCCGGGCATGAGCGAGCTCAAGTGCTTGTTGAGCTCCGTGACGCTGAGCTCGTCGAAAATATCCTGCTGCTTTTGCTTTTTCGCGCAAAAGCTCTTGACGTTGCGGTACACGAGCTCGCCGACGCTGCCATACTCGGCGAGACGGATCGTGTTGTTGTACGGCATTGAGTCCTTCCCGAGGAAGCTCAGCGTGAGCTCGCAGCCCTCGTCGCTAAAGCTCGTGTGCTCGACGCGCAGCGAGCAGCAGCCGACGGTATCGGCCTCGTCCTCGCCCTTCTCGTTGCCGACACGCAGCGCGAGCACGTCAATGACCCACATGGCCGTCGAGCGCTGGCGCGTAAACATGTCTTTGGCCTTGAGCCCTTCCGTGTAGTCCTTGCGGATTTTCGTGATAAACTTCTTGAGCCGGCGCGCCTTCTCGTACTTTTCCATGTCGGCCTTGCCCTTGAAGCTCGAGGACGCGGCCAGCCAGACGTACTTGATACCGCCCATGACGTTTTCGTTCCAGTAGGCGAGCCACGAGACCGTGTCGCGGTGGATGACCTCCTTCCACGCATGGCCCGGCATCGGGCACACCGGGACGCGGTCTTCCATGCCGCAGTTGATCGTGACTTCTTCGGGCATGACCGCCTTCTTGAGCGTACCCGTCTTTGGGTGCTCACCGCGGCCGCGAAAGAGGTTGGGCGGCTCGATGCGAAAGTTGCCGACCTTCTCCAAGTGGCCGTCGACGATGGCAAAGCCATAGTTGAAGAGCTCGGTCTCGCGCTTGGCCTTCTCGGGCGCCTTCTCTTCCTTTGTGCGCTCGCGCTTCTTCTCGCGCTGCTCGTCGAGGTGCTTGCGGATCAAGTCAAAGTTGCATTTCGCCATGTTCTTGACCACATGGCCCTTCCCGAGCGCCTCTTTAAAGTCGGCGAAAAAGTTCTTGGTAAACATCTCGCTCGTCTTCGGGTTGCCGAGCTGCGGGCCGTCGAGTGGCATCGCCGCGTAGAACGACGCAATCTCTTCCTGCGCCGGCGTGAGCTCGACGGGCTGGTTGTCGTAGTAGAGCGGGACGCCATGCGGCTCGTACGACGGCGGAAACATGACGCCGTTGTGCTCGAGCGTGCGCCACTGAATGTCTTCCGGAAGCTCCTCAGCGTTCCACCAGCGGTACGCCTTGATCGCCATGTCCAGTCGTTCCGACTTGCTCTGCACCTTAAGCTTGCGCACGGCGCCCGACTCGGACTTGACCTTGACGCTGCTGCTCGTCGCCTTCTTCTTGGTCGTCTTGGCATCCTTGGCCGACACCTTGGCCGAGGATTTGGCCTTTGTCGCCGGCTTCTTCTTGAGCTCCTTCTTCACCGCGGCCTTGGCCTTCTTGGGCTTGAGGCTCGAGAGCGGCGTCTCGTCAAAGTCCGAGTCGTCCGAGTCGGCGGCCCGCTTCGCCGGCGTCTTCTTGACCTTCTTACGCAGCGGCTCGAGGTCGCTGTCCGAGTCCATGCTGCAGTCTCCGCCTGTGGTCGCTGTGGAAGTTTCTCAACACAACCAACACCCGCTCGCTTGACGATCCAATCCGAGGTCCTCTGTCATTTAATAGTGTATTCATTTTCACGGATATGCGTTATAAGAGGTTTTAGGTGCCACGGAAATAGTGTGAAGCGAAAAGACAAGCTCGGTGTTTCAGTGTTGACGCTAGCGTGACGCCGTGCATCGTCGTCCTTTTGCGTCAACGGCGTCAGATTCTCAAGACATGCATTCCACGACACGCCTGCTCCTTGGACATTTACATCGAGGTCGATTGGGCAAACGAGCTCAGAAAAAAGTAGTTGCAACACGAAAAAAGAGCCACAACTTGTAGGAAGTACATTATACTCCAGACGAGCTATGTGGTGTTAAGGGAATAAGAGCTTCTCCACCCGTCCGCGCTATCCTACACTGGCTCTGTAAAATTTCCAAATTTGTAAAAAATTTACCGGGGAAATGCCCCACCGGTCCCTGTAAATCGCCCTGTATCTGTATAATTTTTACCGGGTGGAGCAAAAATTGGCCGAGCGCCCTGTATCCTGGTGCCCGATACAGGGCGCCCGGGCACCCTGGCTTTTTACCCGGTAATATCGCGAATGGCTCATGTTTTGTATACTAGTCAAAAAATGGATACAAAATCGAATTTTAAGACGAAGTTCGAAGTTATCGACGCCATACAAATTGCGACTCCCGGCATCTTTTTACAGGGCGACCGGTGGGGCGTTTTGTTTTATCTTGCTCTGTATCGCGATATACAGAGCGAAATCGCCCGGTAAAAAAACCCAGAGCCAGTGTGGGATACGGGGAACCGGTGGAGATGCTCTAATGCAATGTTTTTGGCGTTGTGCTGGGTGTGGAAGCGAGCGATTTGATGTTTATGAAAATAGCGTCAAGAAGATGCGACTTGGCGCGTGTTTGTATAAATAAGATTAACAGTTGGACGAAAGAGCAGGTAGAGAAGGAGAGAATGGCGACCAAGAACCGAGATAGGTCGAGAAAATGACGACGAATAAGCAGTACCACGCACAAAACCTCAATTTCTTATCAGCCGCGCTGTACGATCTATACATGTGGGCCATTTGACTGTATTTTGCTTGGAGGACTTTGAAGTTTGCTCACCAGCGCCAGCTCGACTCAACACTATTTTGGATCAACCAGTTTCGTCGTTTCCTCTTTCTTTGGATCCACAAGCCGCCGTGGGGACTCGAACGGCAAATGTTGACATCCATCTATCCACAGTGATTTATCCTTCCCAGTATATTCACACAACATTGAGGCACGTCACTGTCTTGTGGTCGCGACCCACCACACCAGCACTCTCGACTTGAATAAAATTTGGTGCCGAAAATTCACAGTAAATTCACTTTGCAATAGTACGGATACACATGTCGTATCCGGAGACAGCCTTTGACGGAATCCGGGTATTCTTGATTTTGTCACCATGCTCTCGACCTTCCGCTCGATCGCGCTGAGCGTCATGCAGAAGTACGCCGAGTTTAGCCTCGAGGCCGCGCCGTCCAAGCCGTACCCGTTCGACGTGGAGGTCCTCCCGACGCGTGACGATCTCGTCGACATGTGGCTGCCGCTGGAGCGAGAGCGCACGGCGCCGCTGCGGTCGGGCACCGACACGATGGCGCGGACGTGCAAGCTGCACGGCGACACGGTCTTTCTCAAGTGCATCGACTTGACGACGTCGTCGACCGCCAACAAGACGGACTTTGTCGCCAAGCTCAAGGAGATGAAGGCGCTGCGCCACAAGAACATTGTCGAGGTTCACGGCGTCTCGCTCGTTGTCTATTCGACCACGCTCTGCGCCGCCATGGAGTTTATGGTCCAAGGCTCGGTGCTCAACGTCATTTACAACAAGAAGACGGAGCTGAGCACCAAGCAGATGTGGGCCATGTGCCTCGACATTGCCGAGGGCCTCGCCTACCTCCACACGGATGCCAAGCGTGCGCACGGCAGCCTCTGCACCATGCACGTGCTCGTCAACGCCGCGGGCATCTGCAAGCTCAACGTCCAGGCGATTGTCAAGGCGCATGTAAGCGTCGATGCGTACGGCGTCATGGAGATGGCCTACCGGGCGCCGGAAACGCTACATGGGCACCTCGCGCTGGACCTCACCGCGCGCCAAGCGGCCGACATGTACGCGCTCGGCGTCGTTTTCCTTCAGATCTTTAGCCGGTCGCAGCCATATGCACAGATCTACGCCGAGCATGGCTACGTGCGCGGTGACCTGCGCATTGCAGAGGCCAAGGCGACGGGCGGCTTGGCCCCGTTCGCGACGCCAACGACGTGGCCGGCCGACGTTGCAAGCGTCCTCACACGGTGTCTTGCGACAGAGGCGTCGGCCCGACCGTCCATCACCGAGGTCGTCGGTATCGTCTCGGCGCAATTCGCATAGCCGAAGCTCGCCTCCTCTTTACTTAGTCGTTACAATCCTACTCTAATCTATCCTACTTGTACTGGAGTTTTGGGTTTTGTTGCAACGGTCCAACTAGACAGGCGCGTTTCAAAATTGACCAAAAAAGGACGACCATGACCGCGGTCCATCCGGTCGACCCGCTCGCGTCCGCCTCCATGATCCTGCCGCCGCGCCGCGCCACGACCATGATGGTGCTCCACGACACGGGATCGATGACGAGCCGCGCGTGGTCGGTCGCAGGCGCCTTGTACCTCGTCGGCACCTCGGTCTTGAGCATCTACTTTGTGGACCTTTTGGGCCCGAGCATGACCAACGACCTCTTCTGGGCGGGCTTCAACACAACAGGCACGCAGTCGTTTGTCGCCGACGCCTTCAATCGGGCGCTCACCTCTGCGACGAACGTCTCGACCGCGCTCGATTTACGCAGCCCCGGCCTCTTCTTCAACAGCGACTACAGCAGCAGCGTCAACCAGGTCGGCGTCAACCCCTCGTATATTCGGAGCGTTCTTGATACCATGACGCTACCCGACGCTGTCCGTGGGCTCCGCGCCGTCACGATGGACTATGCGCTCTGGCTGCCGACGCAAAACTGCTGGGTCGATTTGGATCGTCGCTGGGAGCTTGCCCACACGCTGTGGCGCCAAGCCCGGTGTGCTGCGTTGGATGGCGACAACGCGGCCGTGTACCTCGAGGCGCTACTTCGTAATGTCGACTGGAACGACTGGGTGAGCACGGCGGGCTCGGGCTTTCAAACGGCGATTCTCGACGCAGTATTACATGATGCCGATGGCCCGGCGTGGGTGACGGCTACGGCGAGCGCCGCCTCGTCGGTCGACGACGAAGTCACGTACTGGGCGACGTATAATCTACGCCGGTTTGCACTGCATTGGCACAACCTCTGGCAAGGCGGTATCACGGAGACCGTTGTGATCGCGAATGCCCTCGGCATGGAGCAGAGCATGAGCATCAAGAATCTGCCTCGGGTCGCGCGCGACTTTACGTGGACGAGCCTCAACTGCTACTGGGCGTTCTTCAACGATCTCTGGGCGGCCGGCGTCCAGGGCGTCTCACTGGTGCGTGTGAACGGGAGCCAAGTCAACTTTGAAGCGGTCCAGGGCTTCAACCCGGCGGCGCTGCCCATCGCGCTCTTGCATACGCATGTTGGTCCACTCCTCTCGATCGACATGCGGTACGTGCCACTGCCGCGCGAACTCGCGTCGCTGCTCGCAACGTACAATGCTGTCTTTGGGCACGCGAGTATGGCCAACGCCGCCTTTCAGCGACTCGCTCCGTGGGTGCACAGCGAACGCATACTGACGAATATCGCACCGCCGTCCTGGACAACACCAGGGCTAACGTACGTGGGCGGCAGTCCTTTTTGTACGAGTGGTGCCGCCAAGCATTTTGTGCAACCCAGCTTTGGCTTTTACGACACGTGTGGTGACGCGACACCCATGACGCTGCGCTATACGATTCTCAGCTTTGTGTTTGCGGCTCTGGGTGCTTCGAGCGCCCAATCGTCGGCGCCTCTGCCGCGTGAGCTCTGCGGTGGGTCGACCAACGACGACGAATGCTTCAGCGACATTGCGGCGGCCGCGGCACTGCTAGCGTCGTTGGAAGGCACGTCCGACCTCGTCTCGGCCGCCGCTGTCGTGTCGCGCGAAGTGGCAACCCTTCAAGTCGAGGTCATGCAGTTTGCGATGGTCAATGGCTCGGACCCAATCTTGCTGCATCAGATGTTGATGGAATGGGGTGTCTTTGGCTGGGTGCACCTCTACGACTGGGCGATCGGGACGCGGGAAGTGGTCAAGTTCGAAGGTGACGTTGGTTCAATGACGCTCATCTCGACAGCCGTACCCCCGATTGGCTTTGACGCCATGGCGCTGGAAGTGCCCCGGAGCACGTGCAACTATCTCTTGTACATTGCTATTTACTCGACCGCTGTCCTGGGCTTTGTCGCGGCATTTGTGCTCCTGCGCTGTTTTTGGATCGAGTTTCGCATTGCGGGTCGCAACCTCTTCTTCTTCAACCGCGTCGCCGCCTTTGTTTGGGTCGGCCGCCCCGTCTTTCTCGTGCGAGGTGTCACAGCCATCATCCTTCTAAGCACAGCGCCCATGACGCTAACACCGCGCCACGGCTGGACCGGCCTCGCCTTTGAGACGCGGTCCTTTCTTGAGACGGCGGTTTTGACGGGCGAAGTCGCTTGGCTCTCGTACGTCCTTGTTGACATTCTCCTTGTTGTCTTCCCCGAGAACGCACCTCAGTACGCACCGTTGAGCGCAGCCTTGACGTGGGTTGGTATCCTTCTCTATTCGATGTTGAATCCGGTGTGGCCCACGGCGTCATTGGCTCGGACCTGCGCTAGCGTCAACTTGGATGCCCAGCTGCTCTGCGTGAGCGGTCGACTCGACATTGGCAGCTGGGTGCGCACACAGCATGTTATTGCACTCATCTTTGGGGCTCTGCTACTGGCGCTGCTGCTCGCAACACTGCGAAAGCGATCGCCAAGTGCCGCGGAAGCGTCACCGACCGTCATCCCCGCCGCAGGCGAAGCGTTCCTGAGTTTGCGCGTCTTCTCGATCGACTACACGACAAATTGGTGCATGGACCACGCCATTTGCGCATTGTGCGGCCTCGTACCCTTCACGTTTCGCGGCGCCCACTACGTCTTTGACATTAAACTCTGGGTCGTCTGGAAAAAGAAGCTCGCCAAGTCGACGCTGAACTTGCACTCGCCGTCCCTCGCTCTCCCCGCACGGCTGCCGGCGCCACGCTGGTCGTCGTCGCTTCTACCATCTTCGCCCGTCGACGAGGCGCAGCCACTCGACACCTCGACGTGGCGCGGCTACTGCGTGAACCGTGTCCCATGGAATACGTTGATGGTCGTGCTTGGCTGTGGCTACCTTCTACTGACGATCGCTAGCAGCGTCGTTTTTATCTCGGTCTCGGGCCAGAACCTCGCCAACGACTTTTTCTGGCCCGGCTTCAGCAGCACCGGCATCGACGCCTTTCTTGGCAATTGGTTCAACACGCAGCTGTTTTATGCTGCTTTGCCCATGACGTGGCGCCTCGACGACGTCGGGTTCGCTGATGCATTGCTCTACAATGGCTCGACGACCTTGGTCATGTCCCAGTCACTGTACAACAACGTCATCTACATGGAGACCCTCGCGAATGACCTCGGTGCTGCGATCGCCGGTCTCCGGATGACGCCCCCGAGCACGCTGCCGTATGTGTTTACCTCGTTTTGCTACCTCGACTTTGAGCGGCGCTGGGCCATGGCCAACTCGGCGACTCGGCAGTCGCGGTGCGCAGCCTACCGTACGAACGGGGCGGTGTACCTTGAGGCGTTTGTTCGCAATACCGACTGGGCGAGCTTCCAGCACACGTGGGGGGACGCCTTTGAGATTGCGTTTGGTACCGACTTGAACACTAGTGCGGCCGGCATGGCCTGGCGCTCCAGTAGTTGCGATCCTGGCACGAGTGTTGCGGACGAAGTGCGACTCTGGACCAAACACGCGGTTTCCTCATTCACGCTGCAGTGGCAAAACTACAAGCGGCTCGGCCTCTTTGATTCGTTCGACGTCGAGACTGCGTTTGGCTTTCGCTACGCCATGACGCTCAAGCACACCGTTGGCACGTGGGCGTGGCGCGACCAGACTTCGCTCAAGATGTACTGGTCGTTTGGCGCCGACCTCAACGCAGTTCGCGACAACTCTTCGCTCTTGCACGAGCGTAGCCTGTTGCGCGATAGCCCGCGCTTTGCCTTTGCGAATGGGTCAAGCCTCGAAGACGTGATGAGCCAGAACGGGACGCTGTCACCCCCGTTCGGTCTCGGCTTTGGGTTGGTGCGTGCACGCATTGGACCCTTTGGGTCGATTGACATGCTGCACGTTCCTGTTCCGCCAGCGCTGCTGCGATTGCAGCAGTTGTTCAGCCGGCTCGTGAGCACGAACCTCGCAACAAACGCTGCGGCAGCCGCGGCCTACAAAGCACTGGTCGTACCATCGCTGTCACCAGTGCCCTCGACGTGGTTTACTCCGTCCATCTTCATCTTGGGAGGCAATCCGCTTTGTGATACGGGGGGCGTGCCCCCCACCCGCGACATTCAGAGCTCGGGCTTGCGGGGGTTTTATGGCGCGGCGGCAGTGTGCGGCTCGAACTTTGGTGAGTACATTGCGCCGACGAAGATGGAAGTCGTGTTTGCAGCTGCCGTCACGCAGCTCTCAGCGCCCTCGCTCAATGTCTCGGAAAGTTGTGCCTTTGACGTACTCAGTCCGTCGACGTGTTCTGAAATGGTCCTAGCCGCCGAGGCGTTTGTAAAGGTTAGCTTTTCGGCCGACCAATTTCTTGAGCTTCAAGCTGCCGTCAACGCCGCCGCCGTCGCCGTTCAAGAAGCGCATATCGCGATCGTACAGTACGCTCTCAACAGCTCAACACTGCAGCTCTTCTCGATCAATCTCCTCGATCCAAGCGACATGGAATTTATGCTTTTTGGCTGGTTCTTTCTCTGGGACTGGGCAACAGGGTATCGGGAAGTCGTCACATTTGTCGGTGACGAGGGTGCACTCAGCGTTCTCTCGACAACGACGACCACCACGAGCCTTGCACCAAACGCTCTCGAGATCCCAAAGAATCTCGCCCTCTTCTTGCGCAACGGTGTATTGTACGTCACATCGGTGCTCGTCGCTGTGAGTGTGCTCGTTGTACTTCACATGCTTGGGAGTCGTGGCCAGATCTCGGGCAGTCACCTCTTTGGCCTCAATCGTGTTGCTGGTATTGTTTGGGTGGGTCGTCCGCTGCTCCTTCTGCGCAGCCTCACGGCCATGACTGTCCTCAGTACCGCGCGCATCGACCTCGTTCAAACTGGCATCGTCACGCTGTTTCGAACGACCGTCTCGAGCGCTGTGCTCACGATTCTCAGCGCCGGCGAAGTTACGTGGTTCATCTACGTTCTCAACGACGTTCTTATGGTCTACACGCAGCAGTATGCGCGCCTCTACATGGTTAAAGCGTCATACCTCACGTGGTTGATCTCGGCCATTTGGAGCTTTGTGTCGCCCGTGACGCACTCGGCCACCGTGACGCGGGCGTGCACAGTGTTGGACCTCAACCTCCAGCTGGTTTGTCGCAGTGGCGTCGTTCGCATTGGCAATGGCACGCGGTTCATCGCGCTGACGCTGCTTTGCGTGAGCTGCCTCGTGATGTGCTACTGGATCGAGCGCTGGCGATTTCCCAAATTATTGAACGACTCGCCCACGTCGCACCACTTGAGCTGCGAGGCAAAGTACCTCTTCCAGCTGAAAAAGTGGCAGTTCCAGGGCGTCTACTACTTGGACAAGGCGTCCGCGGCGATGAACGGCATGCTCATTCTCTCGATCGGTGACACCTTTCACGTCCTCGACATTAAGACATGGCGCCGCTTCCACCTCCGCGTACCAACGGCTCACTACAACGAGATGGACACGAGCACGCGCCGCCGGCTGCAGCATGCGTACCCTCTTGTGGAATAACGCCATCCAGAAAAGGCACATAAGAACAGGTCTTACTTCCTTGTGTGCTCACCACATTACCCAACGACGACAATAACAGCCCATGAACGGATGCCTCAAATGAATATGGCCCTATCCAGCTATCGTACAGGTCCACTATCCAACTATCTTGGGTCCTGTTGGTCTATCTATCTACTGCTATTATCGACAAAACCCATTGGTCTCGCGCACCAAAGCCCATGACGGGCTGTGCACACCTGTGGTCAACCCTCCTGTCTCGGCAGTTTGATGATCGGACGCGCGGTGGGACGTATCCGGTCTGCGTCATGTCGACGGTTGTTTTCGTGCTCGCACAGACCGCCACGTCATGGACATTTCCGGATAATGCATATTATACGGATGGGTCCAGCCAACCATTCAAATTGAGTGGTGCCATCTCCGGGGAATCTCCGGGTCGCTTTTGATTGGTCAAAAAGGCGCCGAATTTCGTCTCGGACCCACTTATCAAAACATCAAGATGACCGACGACAAGAAGCTGGCCAAGAAGCTCCGCAAGGAGGCGAAGCGCCAGAAGAAGGAGGCCGCCGTCGAGGTCGACGAGGCCGAAGAGGTCGCGCCCAAGAAGGAGAAGAAAGAGAAGAAGGCCAAGAAGGAGAAGAAGCGCAAGGTCGCTTCGGACGACGAGGCCGAGGCGCCGGCCAAGAAGGCCAAGGCCGACTTTGCCAACGGCCCGTACCAGCAGCCGCCGCCGTCGGACAAGTCGTTCAAGAAGTCGTTCTACGTCGAGAGCCCCAACACGGCCGCGCTCTCGAACGAGGCCGTCGACGCGTTCCACCAGGAGAACCACATGACGATGAGCGGCAACCACTGCTTGTACCGCCCGATCCTCTCGTTCGCGGACGCGCCGTTCCCCAAGGCGATGCTCAAGTCGTGCGAGAACTTTGCCAAGCCGACGCCGATCCAGTCGCAGTGCTGGCCGATTTTGACGTCTGGCCGTGACATCATTGGTATCGCCCAGACGGGTTCGGGCAAGACGCTCGCCTTCTCGGTGCCGGGCCTTGTCCACATCACCGACCAGCTCAAGACGAACCCGAAGAAGAAGGGCCCGATCATGCTTGTGGTCGCGCCGACGCGCGAACTTGCCGTGCAGTGCGCCGACGTCATCGCGGTCGCGGGCAAGTCGGTCAACATCAACTCGCTCTGCCTCTACGGCGGTGTGCCCAAACACGAGCAGAAGCGCGCGCTCAAGGCTGGCGTCCAGGTCGTCGTTGCGACGCCCGGTCGCCTCAAGGATCTCGTCCAGGAGAAGTCGTGCTCGCTCGCCAACGTCTCGTACATTGTCCTCGACGAAGCCGACCGCATGTTGGACGACGGGTTCGAGAAGGATATCCGCCTCATCATGGCTGAGTGCCACGCCGAGCGCCAGATCGCCATGTTCAGCGCCACGTGGCCGCAGTCGATCCAGAAGCTCGCGCACGAGTTCCTCGAGGACCCGGTCAAGGTCACGATCGGTTCGGACGACCTTGCGGCGTCCGAGAACGTGACGCAGATCGTCGAGGTCGTTGACGAGTTTGGCCGCGACGCCAAGCTTGACGGCCTCTTGAAGAAGTACCACGGGTCGCGCAAGAACCGTGTCTTGGTGTTTGTCCTGTATAAGAAGGAGGCTGTCCGTGTCGAGACGATGCTCCAGCGCAAGGGCTGGAAGTGCACAGCGATCCACGGCGACAAGGGCCAGGCCCAGCGCATGGAGGCCCTCGAGGCGTTCAAGAGCGGCACCATCCCGCTGCTCATCGCGACGGACGTGGCGGCCCGCGGCCTCGACATTCCGGACGTCGAGTTTGTCCTCAACTACTCGTTCCCGCTCACGATCGAAGACTACGTGCACCGCATTGGCCGTACGGGCCGCGGCGGCAAGAAGGGCATTTCGCATACGTTCTTCACCAACCATGACAAGCCCAAGGCCGGCGAACTCGTCAACCTCCTCCGCGAGTCGAACGCGCCCGTGCCGGAAGAGCTCACCAAGTTTGGCACGCACGTCAAGAAGAAGGAGCACAAGCTCTACGGCGCGTTTGCCAAGAACGTCGACATGAACAAGAAGGCCACCAAGATCACCTTTGGCGACAGCGACGACGAGTAACTAGATCCGACTACAAATTAGAACCCACTCAATTTATAAAATCCCATCCTTGCTTTTACGTGCTGGTGGTTCACGGCTCACTGTTCAAGCGCAACAATGCACGGGTCGCTACGAGAAACAAAGACATGTGGCTGCTTTGACTCAATGCTTAGCTATGTCAGGTGACAGACTCCGACACCTTTGACAGCAAGTTATTTGTACGAGCTGTCCGACTTTGGAGGTACACTTGGTGGGAAGGACCCGTCCTGATGGGTGTTTGCAAGCCTGTACCAACTAGATATTGAACTGCCCTTTGGTGGTTGTGGGGTGTTTCACACAAATACGACGAGGTCATCGTGGAGTTGACATTACACTGTTTTAGAGAATGCACAATATGTACTTGGCGAATCTTCGCCTAGGACTCGTCGCCGTCGCGCCAGTGGTCGACAAGGTTGGTGAAGAGGCCCTTTGGGTTCTTGAGCAGCTCGTTCGGCGCGTCAAACTCGGCCGCGCCGCCCTTGTCCATGACCAGAATGCGGTCGCAGTCCAAGATCGTGTTGATGCGGTGGGCGATCGTCAGCGTCGTGCAGTCGACAAACTCGTCGCGGATGCTCTGCTGGATGAGCCGGTCCGTGTTGGCGTCGATCGACGCCGTCGCTTCGTCCATGAGAATCACTTTCGACTTCTTGAGCAGCGCCCGCGCAATGCAAATCAGCTGCCGTTCGCCAACGCTAAAGTTCATGCCGCGTTCGTCGACCTTGTCGTCGAGCGATGTGACCGCCGACTCGAGGTGCGCACGCTTGACCGCCACCCAGAGCGCCGCGTCGTCGTAGCGCGAGAACGGGTCCAAGTTGGACCGAATCGAGCCCGAGAAGAGCACCGGGTCTTGGGGAATGATTGCAATCTTCTCGCGGAGGTCATGGAGACCGATTGTGGCAATGTCGACGCCGTCGATGAGGATGCGACCGCCGCACGGCTCGACGATGCGCATGAACGCGACGACGAGACTGCTCTTGCCCGCGCCCGTGCGCCCGACAATGCCAATCTTTTCGTTGCGACCAATGCGGAAGCTGAGCTTCCGGAGCACGCGCGGCAGACCCGGGCGGTAGCGCAAATCAACGTCTTGAAATGTCACTTGGCCGTCTTGCGGCCACGCCGCCGCTTGGAGCTTGGCCTGGACGGTCGTCGGCGCATACAAGTCGGCCTCGGTGTCCAGGACGCAGTAGTTGTGGATGCGCTCGACCGACACCATTTGCGTCTGGATCGAGCTGATCATGCGCACGGACCAGTTGAGCGACTGCGTGACCGAGAAGGCGTACGAGAGCGAGACGCCGGCGAGGCCCGCAAAGGCCACGCTGTTGTCGGCTTGGTGCCCGCACACAGCTAACAAGGCCGCCGACGTTGCAACGACGGTGCCGGCAAACTCGAGCCGGAGCGCGAGCCAGCAGTTGGCCGAAAAGTTCAGAAAGTACGCGCGCTGGTTGCGGTCGAGGAGGTCTTCGTTCCGCGCCGCAAACTGCGTCTCGGCGCCAAACGCCCGGATGGTCGCAATGCCTTCGAGCGTCTCGGTAAAGAGCGCGTAGACCGGCGACCGCGAGATCGAGTCGAGGCGCTGGAGCTCCCGAGACGTCTTGACAAAGTAGCGCTGCGACACGTAGTAGAGCGCGCCCAGCGGGAAGAGGACCAGCGTAAAGTACGGCGTGACGTACACGACGGTCGCAATTGTCGTGAGCACCGAGAAAATCGTGCCAAAGAGCATGCCCCACGTCGACGGAATCGACTCGTCGATCGCATAGACGTCTTTCGAGAGACGGTTGACGATGCGGCCGAGCGGTGTCGTATCAAAGAAGGACGTGGGCGCCCGCAGCACTTGGGTGAGCAGCTGCTGGAAGAGAACCTTGGAACCACGGAGACCCGCTAGGTACAGCGTCAAAATGCGCACAAACACCGTCGCCGTATAGCCCACGTTGAGCGCCGTGAAGATCCAAAAGTAGTACATTTGGTCCGACTGGGACGACCCGGCCTGCCCGGACCAGTACGAGAGCCAAAACGTCGACGCGAGGTTGACGAGCTGCGAGAGGACGAAGAAGAAGACAACCGCCGATGCAACGCCAAAGCCACCGCACGCATGGATCCACACCTTGTACGTCGACCACGGCACGTCGCCCGTCGCACGGTCTTCGTCGAGAATGAGCGCCCCATTTTGATCCTTGTTGTCGCCGTCCGTGTCGCTGCGCATTGACGACCCACGACGCCGCGGGACGCCGTCGTCGTCATTGGCCACGTCTTCGTCGTCCGTCGCCGCCGTCTCAGGCACCGCGTACGTCTCTTCGGCCGGCGCTTCCTGGACGCTCTCGAGAAGCGTGGTGAGCACGCCGCCTGGAATGGCCGAGACGTCGGCAAACGTGCCAAACTCGGCGACCTTGCCGCTCGCAATGACGACGACCGCGTCACAGTCCTTGAGAAACTGAAGACCATTCGTCACGAGCACCACCAACTTGCCCTTGAGCGCGGTCTGGAAGCACTGCTTGAAGATGTCCGAGCCCACGTGGCTGTCGACGGCCGCCAACGGGTCGTCCAAGAGGTAAATGTCGGCGTCTTGGTACACGGCACGCGCAATCGCGACGCGCGTGCGCTGGCCGCCGCTGAGGTTGATGCCCTTCTCGCCAATCTCCGTCATGTCGCCACCGGGAAGGATCTTGAGGTCATCACCGAGGCAACTCACAGCAATCGCCTTTTGGTACTTGGCGTGTTCGAACGGAAGGCCAAACGTGATGTTGTCGCGCACGGTGGCGTTCTGGATGAACGGCTGCTGGCTCACATACGCAATCGAGCCCTTGAGGTGCACGCGGCCGTGGGCACACGTCGCGTCACCCAGAAGACCCGCGAGAAGCGTCGATTTGCCCGAGCCCACCGCGCCGACGACCGCCACCAGCTGATTCGAACCAAACGAAAGCGAGACGTTGGTGAGCGCGGGCGTCGCCTCGGCGCCTTCTTCGTATGTAAAGGTCGCGTTGTGGAGCGCAATGCCAACGTCGGTGAGGTCGCCGGTCGTCACGGGCGTTCGCTCCTCCAAGAGGAAGAACGCGGTGAGGCGCTTGAACGACACTTGGGCTTCGACGAGCGAGTTGATGACGTTCGGGAGCATAAAGAGCGGGAAGCGGAGGATGTTGAAGAGAGCGAGGGACGTGAGCGCCGTGCCCACGTCCAGTGTGTTGCCGAGGTAGATGTACGTCGCGAACGAGACGATCGTCACGAGCGACGGCACACCATTGTAGACAACGTCCGAGAACGCGTCGGCAATGTAGTACGTCCGAAGGCGCGCGAGCTCGTTCGTGCGGAACTCCATGACGCGGGTTGTAAAGCTGTTTTCCCATGCTTGGAGCTTGATGACCTTGATGCCCGAGAGGACCTCGTACGTGACCTTGACGCGCTCGTCCTTGACCGCCATGAGCTTCTCCTGGAGCGCTTGCATCATCTTGGAGATGCATGCGGTCGCTGGAATCAGGAGTAAAATGACAATGACGCCCGAGACAAACGCGACGCCGAGTTGGAGGTACAGCAAGTACGACGACACGACGATCTGGAAGAAGGCGTACCAGATCGCATGCGAGTAGTTGGTGATTTCCTGGAGGCGCTGCGCGTCGATGCTCATGAGGTTTGTGATCTCGCCCGTCGACCGCGCGCTCTTGGCCGCCGCCGAGAGCACGAGCGACTTGTGGTACACGGCCGTGACGACCGCCGACCGAAGGCGGAGACCGGTCTCAAAGCAGTAGAAAAAGTATTGGCGCAACGCAAACGACTGGATGACGCCAGAGACAAAGATCGCGCCCGCGTAGATCAAGCCGACGCGGAGGTCGGCGTCCGGCTGCGAGAGGAACTCGATGATGAGCTTGATGACCATGGGCCCGACAAACTGAAGCGAGTCGTGGATGAGCTTGAGAAAACCCGCGTACGCAAAGGGCCAGCCAAAGGCGCGCGCCATGGCCCGCCAGAGGCGCGGCGTCGGAAGACGCAGCTCGCGGCTCCACTGCGCTTGGAAGCTCTTGGAGATATGAGCAGCGCGGTCGTTGCGGTTCAGCTGGTACAAGTCGGCAAACTCGAGCGGCCGGCGGTTCCCGAGGTCGAGGAGCGGCGTGAGCCACGAGAAGAAGAGGCCGGAGGCGCAGCCGCCCATCTCGTCGGGGCTGCGGTCGCCGAGCCCGTCGGCCTTGGCGAGGAGCGGCAGCGTCTCGTCCGTCTTGCGTGCCATTGCCATGAAATTGCCAAGTGAAGTTCACCGCCAACCGAATTCGGCGCCTGCTCGCGAGCTCGAGAAACGACTCTCTAGATTTGTATGCTCGATCCGACTGCGCCTTGGACGTGATGCGCTAAATGGGTCAAAAACCGTACGACCCCACGTGAAACGACGTGAAACATCCATCGACGCGAACACGACAGCGTTTAAACACGTGGCGACCGATCAGTTCGTGGATCGACAGCGGTCGTGGCGTAATCAAGACAACGACACCAGCGGTGCTCAACTGCTGGAAGTACTTGCAGGAGCAACGGTAGTCGCAACGACGGCTCTTCGCACATGGCGCTAAGATCTTAGCACGGGTTCGTTGGCATCGCCAGGAATTTAGGACTCTGATGAGCAGGTCGGGGGATTTGAACTGGCGCCATCCTCTCCTCGTCTCTGGGTTCGCTCGGCCAGAAAGCGACATGTGAACAGTCCCAATTTGTAGTTGTAGCATTCTCGTCGTCTATACTCGTGCCAAGGGATCCCTCGGGTAATAGTTGACAGGGGGCGCTCGCTGGTGCATGCCTGAAGCAGCGGCGGCGTGCTGGTCGTTTGTGGTCTCTTGATTGTGGCCACAAGAACAGCCACCTTGTTGACCAATCCCAGATGCTTGTCTAAATTAGCCAATCACCGATTTGTATCCAGATGCCAGGCCAATCGCGGTCGAGTTTGCACTTGCACGCATGACGGACACCAGCGCGTTCAAGAGCGCGGCCATCGACTTTGCCGCGGGCTGCGTCGGCGGCGGCAGTGGCATCATCGTGGGCCAGCCCTTCGATACGATCAAGGTCCGTTTGCAGACCCACGGCGCCTTTTACTCGGGCCCGGTCGCCTGTGCGCGCCACACGGTAGCCAACCCCTATTTTCGGGATGGATGCTCGTATCGTGAACATGTTGGTAGTGGCAGCACGAGGGTGTCCGCGGCTTCTTCAAAGGCTTGACGTCTCCGCTCTTTGGCAGTCTCTGGACCAGTGCAATCGTGTTTGGTGCCTACGGTAGCGCGCTTCGCCAGCTCGAAGCGGGAGTCGCGTCGCCCGAGCCCCGCCTCTCGTCCGTGTTTACCGCCGGTAGTATCGCAGGGCTGCTTCAGTCGATCGCACTGTGTCCGACCGATTTGATCAAATGCCAGCTCCAAGCGCAGGACGGGTTTACGAAAACCCCGAGTTTTCGCGGTCCGATCGAGTGCGTCCAGCACATTTACGGTCGTTTTGGTGTCCGCGGGCTCTTTCTCGGGTTTTGGCCCACGGTTCTTCGCGACTCGTATTCGTTTGGTGTCTACTTTTACGTCTACGAAGCGCTTAAACGCTCACTCATCGAGAAGCGCGTCGACGACACGGCGTCGATGCTCGTGGCCGGCGGCGCGGCCGGCGTCGTTTCGTGGGGTCTGGTGTACCCCATCGACGTGGTGAAAAGCTGCATCCAGACGCTGCCTGGCCACGCCTCGTCGCTGGAGAAGAGTATGCGCTACCAAGTCCGGCGGCTTCTCCAAGAGCAAGGCTACGCGCCGTTCACCAAAGGCCTCGGCACCACGCTCCTCCGCGCGTTCCCCGTCAACGCCGTCACCTTTTTCGTCTACGAACACACGGTGCTCTTCCTCTCGTAACGTGTCCTAGTTCATCTAGACGTCCTTACCCAATACTATACGAAGACATATTTGCTCCTGTTGCACGTCCACTGCCAATGTATAGCTGCCCGAGATTGCGGTACTTCGTGTTGCCGCTGGACACGATGCCTTCAATGCCAACAAGACGCCCCATCTCTCCTACCCTCCTACCCTCCTTAGGGGTGCGAGCCAACTTTGGTGACCACCGCGCGCTTCTTCGACGCCCGTTTGGTCGTGGCGGTGGGTGTGGCAAGGGACCTTAGTCAGGTTGTGGCTGGGACGAAGTATAACTAACTGGTATACAATGCAAATATGTAAACAATCGAAGATTTATATGTTGAACAGTGTTGTAAAATTATCTGGTATAAATGTATCGCAACCATGTACACCTTTTCTCTCGATCCGCAGGAATAGAGCAGTCGCATCATTATGATCAAGCGCCTTTTACTCGATAAGCGGATACGCATGCTTGAGTCGTCGTCTTGTCGGCGCGTCCATCTCCGCGTAGTGGCCTTTCGGTACATAAAGCTGGAAGCGGCGCCACGTTTT
>NW_008246089.1:585255-586434 GCF_000281045.1 Saprolegnia diclina VS20 | reverse complement strand
ACGTGTCCTACTAGTAGTCCATCTAGACGTTCTTTCCCAATACAATGAAAAGAGATATTTGCTCCTGTTGCACGTCCACTGCCAATGTATAGCTGTCCGAGCTTACGATACTTCGTGTTGCCACTGGACATGATGCCTTCAATACCAACAAGACGACGACCCACTTTTGCAATGAGGGGTGCGAGCCAACTTTCGAGGCCGCCGCGCGCTTCTTCGACGCTCGTTTGGTCGTATCGGTGGATGTCGCAAGGGACCTCAGTCAGGTTGTGGCTGGGACGGAGTGTAACCAACCGGTATAAATGCAAATATGTAAACAATACAAGATTTCCTTGTTTCAAATTGTCTAGTATATCGCAACCATGCGCATACCTTTTCTCTCCATCCGCAGGATTATAGCAGTCGCATCCAGGGATGGTGAATATGGGCCATTTTCGTAATGAGTGAATACGTATTCACTCATGACTCAAAATTTATACATGGAGTATACTCACTACTCTGAGTGTACTCAGAGCCTACTCAGAGCCTACTCAACGCTACAATGCTTGCACTTCTTGGCCGGCGCTTGCGTGGGAGCCGCCGCCGCCGCTGACCCAAGTGTTCCAGCGATGTTGATACCCGACTCAGTCAAGGTCGGAAAAGTTGACGAGCGTCGCGGCGGCTTGCGAGGGCATCAGTCAGCGTGCGGTTGTCGATCTCGGACCGAATGAATTCCTTGTTGAAGGACAGCACAAGTAGCATCTCGAACGTGACGTCGCCGAGGTTCTGGAGAAACGGCGAGTCGGTCAGTTTTGCAAAGCGAGAAGACACGCTCCTGAAGAGAACTCGTGCGAGAGGTATTCCTCGCGTAGAGGGCAACGACACAATCGTTATTGTGATCAAGCGCCTTTTACTCAATGAGCGGATACGCATGCTTGAGTCGTCGCCTTGTCGGCGCGTCCATCTCCGTGTAGTGTCCTCTCGGTACGTAGAGCTGGAAGCGGCGCCACGTCTTAATGTCGAGCACGTAAAACGTGTCAATGACCGAGAAAATGAGCATGCCATTCATAGTCGCCGACGCCTTGTCGAGGTAAAAGGTGCCCTGGAAAGTTGATGACGTTCGGGAGCATAAAGAGCGGGAAGCGGAGGATGTTGAAGAGAGCGAGGGACGTGAGCGCCGTGCCCACGTCCAGTGTGTTGCCG
>NW_008246089.1:581750-582463 GCF_000281045.1 Saprolegnia diclina VS20 | reverse complement strand
ACGATCGCGATATGCGCTTCTTGAACGGCGACGGCGGCGGCGTTGACGGCAGCTTGAAGCTCAAGAAGTTGGTCGGCTGAAAAGCTAGCATTTACAAACGCCTGTGTGGCCACCACCATGGCGGCGCAGCTCGTGGGGTTGAATCTCTCAAATGAGCACGCGTGAATGATGTTGGTGGCGCCAGACAACTGTCGCGCAAGCGGGGCAAAGACGACCTGGTTGCTACTTGGAGCAATGTACTCGCCAAAGTGCGTTCCACAAACGGCCGAGAGGCCAAAAAGCCCAATCAATGTGGCAGCAGTCGTGTTTTGGGGTATCGTTACGTCAACATAGACGTCACAGAAGGGGTTACCACCAACCGGCAACACGTCCACGTCATTCCACGCTGTGGGTATGGGCGCTAACGACGGTACGACCAGCGCTTCGTAGGCTGTGGCAGCCGCAGTGTTTGTCGCGAGGTTCGTGCTCATGAGCCGGCTGAACAACTGCTGCAATCGCAGCAGCGCTGGCGGAACAGGAACGTGCAGCATGTCAATCGACCCAAAGGGTCCAATGTGTGTACGCACCAACCCAAAGCCGAGACCGAACGGGGGTGACAGCGTCCCGTTCTGGCTCATGACGTCTTCGAGGCTTGACCCATTCGCAAAGGCAAAGCGCGGGCTATCGCGCAACAGGCTACGCTCGTGCAAGAGCGAAGAGTTGTCGCGAACTGC
>NW_008246089.1:574615-579470 GCF_000281045.1 Saprolegnia diclina VS20 | reverse complement strand
GCCACGCCCACGTGCCAACGGTGTGCTTGAGCGTCATGGCGTAGCGAAAGCCAAACGCAGTCTCGACGTCGAACGAATCAAAGAGGCCGAGCCGCTTGTAGTTTTGCCACTGCAGCGTGAATGAGGAAATCGCGTGTTTGGTCCAGAGTCGCACTTCGTCCGCAACACTCGTGCCAGGATCGCAACTACTGGAGCGCCAGGCCATGCCGGCCGCACTAGTGTTCAAGTCGGTACCAAACGCAATCTCAAAGGCGTCCCCCCACGTGTGCTGGAAGCTCGCCCAGTCGGTATTGCGAACAAACGCCTCAAGGTACACTGCCCCGTTCGTATGGTAGGCTGCGCACCGCGACTGCCGAGTCGCCGAGTTGGCCATGGCCCAGCGCCGCTCAAAGTCGAGGTAGCAAAACGAGGTAAACACATACGGTAGCGTGCTCGGGGGCGTCATCCGGAGACCGGCGATCGCAGCACCGAGGTCATTCGCGAGGGTCTCCATGTAGATGACGTTGTTGTACAGTGACTGGGACATGACCAAGGTCGTCGAGCCATTGTAGAGCAATGCATCAGCGAACCCGACGTCGTCGAGGCGCCACGTCATGGGCAAAGTGGCATAAAACAGCTGCGTGTTGAACCAATTGCCAAGAAAGGCGTCGATGCCGGTGCTGTTGAAGCCGGGCCAGAAAAAGTCGTTGGCGAGGTTCTGGCCCGAGACCGAGATAAAGACGACGCTGCTAGCGATCGTCAGTAGAAGGTAGCCACAGCCGAGCACGACCATCAATGTATTCCATGGGACACGGCGGCAGTAGTGCAAAAGGTGACCCAACCATGTCGTACTGGTATCAACGTACTTTGTCTCGGAAGCCGCTTCGGTGAGGGGCGCCAGGAGAATCGCTGCTGCAATGGGTCGCGCTCGCATCGAGAGCGACGGCGACCGCATGTGCAGCGTCGAGTCGGTTCTTTGATGTTCGGTTGCATGTTTCTCGGGCGTCTGTTGTTTCTTCTTCCAGACGACCCAGAGCTTGATGTCAAAGACGTAGTTGCTGCCGTTCACTTCAAACGGAATGAGCCCGCAGAGTGTGCACATGGCATGGTCCATGCACCAATTGACCGAGTTCTCAAGCGTGAGCACGCGGAGGTTCAAGAACGCTTCCCCGGCCGCCGGAATTACCGTCGGCTTGACTTCATGTTCAAGACCACTCCACGGCGCAATGCGTGCGACTCGGCGACACATATACACGAGGGGAATGGCAACGAGAATGCACCCTACGGTGATCGCTACCAGGGTCTCCGTGCGCACCCAGCTGCCGATTTCAAGACGTCCGCTTTCACAAATGAGCTGGCAATCAAAGTTGACGCTCGCGCAGGTCCGATCCAATGACGCCGTGGGCGACACCGGATTCAACATCGAATAGAGAAGGATACCAACCCACGCCAAGGCTGCGCTCAACGGTGCGTATTGGGGTGCGTTCTCGGGGAAGATAATGAGGAGAATGTCAACAAGGACGTACGAGAGCCAAGCGACTTCGCCCGTCAAAACCGCCGTCTCAAGAAAGGACCGCGTCTCAAAGGCGAGGCCGGTCCAGCCGTGGCGCGGTGTTAGCGTCATGGGCGCTGTGCTTAGAAGGATGATGGCTGTGACACCTCGCACGAGAAAGACGGGGCGGCCGACCCAGACAAAGGCGGCGACGCGGTTGAAGAAGAAGAGGTTGCGACCCGCAATGCGAAACTCGATCCAAAAACAGCGCAGGAGCGCAAATGCCGCGACAAAGCCCAGGACAGCGGTCGAGTAAATAGCAATGTACAAGAGATAGTTGCACGTGCTCCGGGGCACTTCCAGCGCCATGGCGTCAAAGCCGATCGGGGGTACTGCTGTCGAGATGAGCGTCATTGAGCCGACGTCACCTTCGAACTTGACCACTTCCCGCGTCCCGATCGCCCAGTCGTAGAGGTGCACCCAGCCAAAGACACCCCATTCCATCAACATTTGATGGAGTAAGATTGGGTCCGAGCCATTGACCATCGCAAACTGCATGACCTCGACTTGAAGGGTTGACAATACATTGGCTGCGATGGCTGAAAGCGGCGTGAGAGCTGCAAAGTCCTTGGAGCCCGCGACGAACGAGGTCGCGGCGACAAGGTCACCCACGCAATCGGGTGAATGGTCACAGAGCTCTTGTGGCGATAGCAGGATACTGCTAGCGCTGGTACTCGCACCCAGCAGCGCAAAGCTTAGGCTGTGCGCTGAGTACGTCAAAGTCATCTGGTCTTGGGCGCCGCAAATGTCGTAAAAGCCAAACGTTGGCTGGGCGTACGTCTGGTTGGCGCCTGTGACGCAGAAAGGGTTACCGCCGTAGTACGACAGCGTCGGTTGTTGCCACGACGACGGCGTCGCGAGCACGGTGCGGTTGCTGTGAAGTAGCTCTGGACTCTTGGCGATGGCGCGTGCGAACGCTGCGTCAAACAAGATCGCGAGCGACGCCAGCGAGGGCGGAAGTGGCACGTGACGCATGTCGATCGAGAGGAACGGGCCAATGTGCGCATGCCAAAGCTGTACAGGCAGCAAGGTCGGGTCGACGCCAACAACGATTTCAAAGTCCACTTCACTGCCATTGGTGCGTACGAGGGACGTGTTGAGTAAGCCCGCCGCCCAGATATCGTTGAAGAGCGCCCAGTAGCAGTTGAGACTCGTCCACGTACCATCTCGCGACGCGATTGGCAGGTTCTTGACGCTAATGCTCTCTTCCATGCCGAGGGCATTCGCGATCACAACGGTCTCCTTGATACCGCCTTGCCAGAGGTTGTGCCAATGCAGTGCAAACCGGCGTAGATTATACGTCGCCCAGTACGTGACTTCGTCGTCGACCGATGTGGCGGCGCTGGCCGTCGCGGCCACCCACGCCGGGCCATCGGCATCATGTAATACTGCGTCGAGAATCGCCGTTTGAAAGCCCGAGCCCGCCGTGCTCGCCCAGTTGTCTGCGTCGACATTACGAAGCAGCGCCTCGAGGTACACGGCTGCGTTGTCGCCATCCAACGCAGCACACCGGGCTTGGCGCCGCAGCGTGTGGGCAAGCTCCCAGCGACGATCCATGTCGACCCAGCAGTTTTGCGTCGGCAGCCAGAGCGCATACTCCATCGTGACGGCGCGGAGCCCACGGACAGCTTCATGCAGCGTCATGGTATCGAGAACGCTCCGAATATACGAGGGGTTGACGCCGACCTGGTTGACGCTGCTGCTGTAGTCGCTGTTGAAGAAGAGGCCGGGGCTGCGTAAATCGAGCGCGGTCGAGACGTTCGTCGCAGAGGTGAGCGCCCGATTGAAGGCGTCGGCGACAAACGACTGCGTGCCTGTTGTGTTGAAGCCCGCCCAGAAGAGGTCGTTGGTCATGCTCGGGCCCAAGAGGTCCACGAAGTAGATGCTCAAGACCGAGGTGCCGACGAGGTACAAGGCGCCGGCCAAGGCCCAGATGACGCTCACGATGGTTCCTGTGTCCTGGTACACCGTCATGGTTGTGGCGCGACGCGCAGTGAACGGGGTAGAGTCGGCGACGAGCGCAGTCATCGGTTGCACGGACGTCATGGGTCGACTGCTGCACCTCGGGTCGGTCTTGGAAGTGCTGGGCGAAACGACTTGCGCCTTTTTAGGGTCAAAGGGTGTAACCGTTTCAAAGCGTCGTGTTCGAGGGCCTTGGACAAAACGCATCGCAGACCAAAATGCTCTGCCACACAGATCTGGTGGGCTCGTGAAACCAGTGTAAGGCTACCAATCTACAGTGTACCGCCAGAAGCAGTCATACCGGTTGTATCTGCTGGTGAGAACACTAGCAACGACCTGAACGAGGCGTCTCCAAGATCAAACTCTTTTCCACACCATTCGAGCAAGAGCTCATAAATCCAATACTTGTTGTGTATACTCTTGATCCCAGGGAATTGCATACCGAGGCCCAGCTACAGCGTACCAGTGCCCGGAAAAGTCTGCGCACCTCAGCCTCAAGCGAGGTCGTGTGTTGGCTTTTGTCTAGGACAACGCACCGTCGTCGTAACTACCGCAAGACAACGCTTCGCATTCAAAAGTTCCTGCCAGCTCAGCCCGCACGGGACTACTAGTATTACCGCTCGATGATAGAAGCATATCGCACCTCTTGCTACCATGACGGCGCTGTGTGGGATTTACCTCCCGCCTGGTATCCGGTGGGCGGAACTGGGCAAAATTGGGTGAAACTGCCTCATTTGACCGGATACCACAGTGTTGTTTTCAAACGTCCGGATAGTGAGGGACAAACCGGGGCAATAACCCAAAAGATACGCGTATCCGAAACGGGTTCAAGGGCAAATCGATTGCGAGCGTCACGCAACACCGTGTCATTTCTGGTTTTGCCCTTCACCAAGCAACGCTCAACTCCCAAGCAGCATGTCTCTTCTTCGCCAGACTTCCGGTCATTGCATGCGCTACGCCGGGCGCCCGCTGCCGCCAAGTGCGCGCTGTGGTCGCAGCCGTCACAACGTCCACTCGCCCGCTGTGCTGGCTTCACTCGCGCGATGCATTGCCACAACGTCCTCAACTCGTATCAATACCGCTGGCAGTGCCTCACTCGCGACCAAGCAGCAACTGACAGGCCGCTACGTGTCAAGCGCTCTCATGGACCGCGTCACGTCCCTCTCCAAGTCTGTCGACGACTACATCGACAACCTCATGACGATTCCGACCGTCCTCTTTGCAAAGTACCCGCCCAGCATGCAGTTCATCGACGACGACGACGACGACGCCGAGTTGTAGCGATGGAGAGCGAGCGCCAAAGTGTGTCATCGAAGTAGAAGTCGTTTTACGTTTGCCGCGTTTTCTGTATGAATGGGATGT
>NW_008246089.1:556316-568089 GCF_000281045.1 Saprolegnia diclina VS20 | reverse complement strand
GCCTCGCGATTTACCTCGAGTTAGGATACTAGAGGTAGTTTTGTCCATAGGCCACTGGAAAGACCACTGTTAGTCACAGTGGTCTCACGCTCGAATGCTCCATTCTTATGCTTTGATCCGCTAGTTTCGACTACCTAGATCCATTCAATATCATCAAGACTATCGTAGTAGGTATATAGAGGTACTCTACATCGGCAAGCAAAGGCGCCCGTGCTTTCGCGCGTTGGCATCGATTGCTTGCGTCCACGTCTCTCCGCTTGCCACGTGTGGACCGAAAAAGATTTTGTTTTGACCAATCAGCGATGCGTAGGCATTTTGGGAAAGGTGGTCATGGCGTGCGTCGTCGTCGGCATCGCGACCGTGGACTTGGTGCATCTCGTGCCGGACTACCCCCAAGGTGCTCTTCTGTCTCTTGCTCCACGATGCTGATGGACCCGTGCGCTTGTAGAGGACAGCAAGGTACGACTCGCTACTCGACGCTAAGCGGAATATGCTCTCTAGACGCGCATCCGCGTGACGCGCAAAGTTCGGTATGCTCTCCTTCGTCCGGCGGCATGATGCAGCAACTCATGCTGGTCGTAGCGGCGGCAACGGCACCAACGTTCTGGTGACCGACCTCAGTATTCGCAGGACATGTCCACCATGGCAGCGTGTAGGTCGTGAGCGCGCAGCTGAATAGCTTTGCCTCCTACCACTGGATCGGGAGCCTCGTGGATCCGTCAACCAACGCAGATGCGCGCTTCATCGTCGACGACCTTGCCGCGCACGGCGTGTACGCATCGTCCTGCCAAGTCCACGGGTCGGGCGCGATGCCCACGTCGGTAGGCTTATCGTCGTCATTCCCATCCTTTTCCTCCTCATCTTTGTAGCACATTATGCTGAGCGACGCCAACGGATCGCGTACGATCTTCCATCACCGCGACTTGCCCGAAGTGAGCGATGATCATGTTGCGACCGCCCTCGCCACGCTCTCGGACGTGGCGTGGGTCCACTTCGAGTGCCGCGACGCGCTTAGTCAGCTACGCATGATCCGCGTCACCCGCGTGACGCAGCCTCGAGCAACGATATCGCTCGAGGTCGAGGGCCCGCGCCACGCCTGGGACGACGTCCAGCAGTACGCGCGCCAGTATGTCTTCTTTTACGCATACAGGCTAGGCTCCTGCCGCATGTTGCCTATGCCTTCATCGCTCAAGGCTACGTCACGTCGCTGGGCCATGCCACCGCGCTTGATTTCTTCACTGAGCTGACGGCCATGTCTGCAATCGCCACGAGGTACTTGGCACACTTCTACTGGTGAAGACGATGTTGCTGTAGCGATCTGCGGGCGGTCGTCGTGCCATGGGGAGCCGACGGAGCGTTCGTCTGGTGCACGGCGACCAACGTCATGGACCACGTGCCGGTGGACCCGATTGCCGAGCTGCTCGACACGGTTGGTGCTGGCGACACGCTCGTGGGAGCGACCATCTCGGCGCTTGGCGCTGGCCTCGCAACGCGCGACGCGGTGGCTGTCTCGTGGCGCGAGCCAAATGCCTCCAGATTGGACTAGACTTTGAGCCGACGGCGCTCGACACGTTCAAAGACGATGTGGGAGCCCTGCACCGTCGTATGTACGACTAGTCGATTGATACGGTTATACACAAGGAGCCTTTTCATCGCTTTCTATGTGGTCGGCATGCAGCATCTCAACGAGAACATCGATGAACTCGTCGCTTCGACTGTTGCTCGGCTGCATGAGCCCAACAGGCCACACGTGCAGGTTGAGCGCGTGCACCTTGTGGATCCCGCGCATGTCGACCTGGAGGTGCATGCGTCGCCACGGCAGCGAGAGGAGGTTGCTGAGCATGCCAGCTGAAATCGCAACTTCGTGCCTACACCACGAGCAATAGCCTCCAAAGGAGCCGCAAGCGGCGGTACCCTGCGTCGCACGGCTGGCCATCCGACGTCATCTCGAGCTCGGGACGCGCCGTGGGCAGGACAGGGTACTTTGCGCTGAGCTTGGCACCGAACGCGGACGTGTCGGCGAACCCGTCGTGCAGCATCGTCCACTGCCAGACGCTCGACGAGTCTTTATGCGGCGGCATCTCGGGCAGAGGGTTGGGGTTCATGGAGGCGGAGGCGTAGGGTACGAGCTGGTCGCCTTCGATGACGGCGATCGCAGTTCGGTGTTTGAATCTTGCGAGCGCTTGCATGTGCATCGACTCTACCGCTGAAGGATGAGACTGCATCGTTGGCGTCAAGCACGTACGAGGCGCGCTCATGCTCTCCAAGAACGGCGCTACGGGGTTGTCTACGGGCACCATTCGGGAAGGAGCGATCAAGGCGACAAAACCCACCTTCGAAGAGCAGCTCGTGGCCCGTCTTGCCGTAAATGAGCGACATGGACAAGACTTGGTGGACCGCAAACTTCCACATGTTCTATACGCATTTGGCTCCATATCAAAGACACTAATGTATCGGTACCTTGGTGGGCGATCCGCCGGGACAGCGCGAGCCCAAGTGCGGCGAGCACACCGAGACGTACGACGTACACTGAATCTGTTGCTTGGCAAATACGTCTTGGAGGTACACGAGGCTCTGGCGCGTAATGAGCCCGCCAAGCGAGTGGCCCACAAAGCTAATGCGGTGGCCATGCGGCGACGACTGGTACGTCAAGAGCAGGTCCGAGATCTCGGCCGCCAAGTTGGATCCGCACTTCTCAAGGCCACGCTGTGTCTTGCCTTTATTCGATCGACTCTGCAGTAGGAGCATCTCGTTGTCGGCAAACGTCGACCGGAGCTTCTTGGCGATGGCCGCGAGGTCGGTCGGCGACCCGTACACGCCGTGCACGAGGACAAAGATGTGGCGGGGCAGCACGGGCTTGGCAGCGAGGCTCTCGGACGACAATGGGATGGTCGCCTGCAGCGATTGCAGCCGGCGCTGCGTCTCAATGACGCGCGCCTTGAGGAGATTGGCGCGACCGCGCCAGAGAGCGTGCATGGTGCTGTGCAGGAGCGAGCTGTTGGCCTCGGCTTGGCTCTACGACGACCATGATACTAGCGCCATGCGGCCATGCGCGCGTACGTGGTGGATGGTCAAGAGCGCGAGGTGGTCCTGAAGCGCGGCGAGCTCCATGCGGCGACTCCGGCGATCTTTTCACTATGAAAACAGCGAGGTTAAACCCACCCAACTTTGCGTTGCGACAAGACGGCGACGCCTACAATGAATCGACGAGGCGCCACGGTTCGAGTGGCAAGCGCCGTACTGGGTGTGTGCACTCGTAGCTTGCTAATAATTCGTGCGGCTTGTGCGAAAATACTTCTATGCAGCAAGCGGCCAAGGTCCTGGCACAATATGGCCTCGGGTCGAGTGGCGTGGGTTTAGCCACGGAATCTGAGGGTTTCGCCCGACTTCTTCACCAATTATATCATCCGGCTCTAGAAACACGCTCCTCAACGGCCAGAACGCGCAGGCATCGACTGCTCAGACGCGGTATGCAGAGCAAGGGCCGCACCAAGATCAAAGCTGTGGTAAGTGCTGCAATGGAAGAGGAAAATGCGTTGGCGATCGACAATCGCATCGACGGGATGACCGGATGCATTTCGGTTAAGTGGCGTGATTTTAAACTATGAAAGGAGCAGTGGCAGCAAGAATCCATTTTGCCTCATCCGTTCCAGTCCAGCATGAGCGACGATGACGACGTCGTGGTCGTCGGCGCCCGTCCTGCACCACCGTCGGACGACGACATCATTGTCACAGACGCCGCTGGCAACCCGATCGTGATCATGCGGCCGATCGTACCCTCGAGTGGTCGGCGGCATCGTGGGCGACGCCGGCCGCCGCCACCGCCCGTGGCCGACGCCGACGTGATTGAGCTCCTCTCCGACGATGAAGATGCCAGCCCGCGCGTCGTACTCGATCCACAAGCACAGGCGCGCGCCAACGCGTTGGAGGAGAACCGGAAGCGCGAGCGCATCGTCGAGGCAGCCAAGGCCAAGATGCGATGTCCCTTATGTCTCGACCCGTACCAGGAAATGGCATCGACGACGTGCGGCCACGTCTTCTGCAAAGAATGCATTACGTTGGTCGTCGCCAAGATCCACAAGTGTCCGCTCTGCCAACGCAAGCTCGCGACGCGAGACATCCACGCCATCTTTCTCTAAAGGTTGTACCAGTAATAGCATGCACACCGCATTCCACATGTCGTCATTCGTCCGCGACGCTTGCACACGCCTCTCCACCGCTATCGGCTCCATCGTTTTTACCATCGCCACGACCGCTACGTTGCGAGAACTTTATCATCGCCATCATCAACGCGTCCAACTTCAACCTTGTGGAGCGACAATCCGGGCAAGCATATCCAACGCGCGTCGCCGGTTCCGTGGGGCTCGTCAATCGAGATCGCAGCTCCGACGGCAATGCGCGACCCTTCTGCGTCGCTCCGCCTTGCGAGGTCGCTCGAGGGTTTCTATGTCGCCGCGCCTTGCCCGATATGGCCCGTGCGCCAATACCGCACACTCTACTGAGGCACGTGCGCGAGCCAGGAAGCGCCATGGTCAAGGCCATGGCATGCTAGCACCATGGCGAAGGGCTCGGCCGGCGCGAGGTCGTCGGCGCGGCGCCTTGGTCCGCTTGGTCGTGGCGCCTTGGTCCGCTTGGTCGTGGCGCCTCTGCAGCCTGGCTAGGCAGACGCCGCGAGATCTTCGATAAAAATACAAAGCGCGCTGTCAATAAAATACGCGCCATGTGGCAGTCCGACTCTATGGGCGGGTCGGCATTTAATTGCGATGCGGTTAAATAAATTCGGGCTCGTGTTCGAATTCTGGCAACCGCCGCCCACGACAAACGCAAGCTTTCCGCAGTGAGCCATTTCATGGACCATCGACACCAAGGGCTCCTCTTGCGCTGGCAGCAGAACCGTCTCCAGATCCGGTACCATAGCCTTCAGATGCGTCGCTACATGCTTCAGCGCCAGGACCAGCGCGACCCGAACGAGATGCGGCTCATGCTCGACGACTACCTGCGCGACCACGGGCGCATGCAGCGCCTTGCCCGCCTCGAGCTGCGCGAGATGCGCGCCAATCAGTTCCACCCGATGGTGGCTCGCCGCCAGTACCCGTTCGTGCGCGACGTGCTCGATGACACGGACATGAACACGGATGACGAGATTGTCGTCGCACCGCCTGTGCCCCGGCGCCGGGCCGTCTCGCTCGATGTCAACATGCACAAGCAAATCAACGTGCCGCGCATCACGTTGGACGCGATCCAGATCAAGGGGCTCCGCCACGAGAGCTACGAAGCGCCACCAACCGCGTACCAGCCCCATGGCAATGAAGAGCCGCTCGTGTTGCAGCGCCGTTTCGTCCAGGATCGCATTGCCGTGCTGTCGCGCATGAAGTCGCGACTGACGTCCATTCCAGGTGACGATCGCTGGGCGACGCAGCTTGTGCTCAATCGGCACAGCATTGACCAGCCCGTTCCGATGCAAGGCGGGCTCACGGCCCTCCATGGCCTTGAAGAGCTCGTCTTGGCCTTCCTCGATGGCCCAAGTCTGCTCAAGTGCACGCTCACTTGCGTGCGTTGGAGCCGCCTTTGCCGCCAGGACACGCTCTGGGAGAAGCTCCTCGTGTCGCCAAACGAAGGCTACCCGCTGCGCACGCTCATGTCGTGCCCTCGCCCGACACCTGCGATCCAAGTGTACATGCTCTTCTACACGAGCGGCCTCGCAATGGGGCCAGCATTTGTACAGCAAGAGTTTGTGCCTGATGAAACGAGCGAGGCGGCGCCGACCTCGTCGCGCCACCGCGACCTCTCGCAGCTCGTCGAGACGACTCCGATTGGCAGCGTCCATGTCTCGCGCCTCTTGTCGACCAAGAAAAACTGGTCGAACGCGCTTCTCTTTCCGACCGAGACGGCGCATTTGCACGCCCTATCGTGCACGACGCTCAAGGCGTGGCTCGGGAAGCACTCGCCGCTGCCGCCCGAGACGCTCCGGTCGTTTTGCTTTCAGCTGCTCCACGGCTGCATGGCTCTGGACGCTGCTGGTATAGCGCACACGGACCTCTCGCTCAAGCACGTGCTCGCATTTCCAACCAACACGGCGCCGCCCGGCGTGCCCCTTCTGCGCATCGACGGCCACGGCGCGTGGGAGCGCAAGAGCGGCCAGTATGACCACGAAAGCGCGGTCTGGAGCTTGATCTTTACGACGCAGAACCGCGAAGAGAGTCGGTGGAAAAACCTACTGTGTAGCTACCTCTACTTGATTCTGGACGTGTGCCTTGAAGGGCGGCTCGCGAACCTGCGCCAGCAGTCGCTGCTCCACTGCCTCGCGATGGACCGGCACAGCATGCCGCGCGACTTTCGTAGCCTCGCCGAGCACGGCGCGTACCTCTTGTACCACAATATGCCCATGGACAATCTGCTCCTTCATCCGTACTTGACGCAGACGCCGTGGGACGCGGTCGACTGGCTCCGCGAGCTGCACCCGCCGCGCGACCAGACAACGTACCTTGAGAACATCCTCGCGCTCTACGCTACGCCACTGCCACCATCGACGTCGACGTCGGCGCGCCCGATCCCCGTGCCCGTCTCGGACATTGGCCCGCGCTGCCTCCATACGGCGGTCGGGGAGGCCGGGCTGCTAGCGAATCGGTTTACGTGCATCCGTGCGCCGGCCGACGCGACCTCGTACTGGATGCAAGCGCTGGCGTCGAGCCAGGTACCTGTTTTGTTCATTTTTGTGTGATTACAGCACGGCGTAGAGCGCGACGCTGGTGCGCCTCGACTTGTCGGCGCTCGAGCTCTCGAGCTCGACGATTCTCCAAGGGCTGAGCTTGCTCCCGCACATTACAGACCTCAAGCTGCCCAAAGCGATGCTTCGGGAAAGCAACATTGAGCGCTTTGTGGTTGCCTTTGCCAACAGCCTCCTCCCAGCACTCTCGACGGTCGAAGACGCCTTCTTGGTCGCCGTGCGCCGTATGGAAGAGTCGTACGTCAAGCAGCTCGAGATGGTCGACTTTCTCTTGCAGCCAACGCGCGCCGTGTAGAGCTAATTTTTAAGTGTATTTTCCTCTTGTTTTCACAAGTCAGACTGTCGTTTACTCCATTTGAGTCGACTTTTTGCGTGGCGACGGAGCACCACGGCGCGTAAAGAGGTCGAGCATCGGGATTTCTTCCAGCTCCCGTCGCGAGCAGAGGTATTCGCCTAGCAGGCCAGGCTTGACGGACGAGACGCATATTGGTGACGTACCGAGGATGACAGTGATGGCGAGCGCGACACCATGGACGATCCACCAGCTCCATGTCGACGGAAACCCCTATGAGGCGCATGCGTTCGACAAGATAAGGCGGGCGCGTCCCACCTTGTAGACACAGCACACGAGGAGGTCGAGCACGTGCAGCGTGACGCCAAAGTCCAAGCACTTCTTCGCCCGCTCGACAAAGTAGCAGAGCAAGACGGCGTTCACGAGGCCGCTCGTAATGTGCGCGAACGACGTCTTGACGCCATCGATGCTCTCGAGCGCGTGGAGGTCGTACGAGAAGAACTGGTCGAGCGAGAGGTGGGCCCCATGGCAGAGCCCGAGAAGGACGCCGAGGCCAATGTAATGGGCGCACTAGGGCAAGCGTCTCATGGGCGTCCGTCGGCCACGCTCCTCGTACCTGCATGCACACGATCTGCAGCCCGATGAGCTTCGGGTCCCATTGTCCTCGGCCATAGAAGCGGGGCATCGCGTCAACGCGAAAACAAAAATGCGATATCCGGATGACGTCCGGAAACCGTCGTGCCCAAATTTAACGAATGACGTGGCACGCGGATGTCACGCATATAGCATAGATGAGCTCGAAACGACAACTCTATTGACAATTAACGAATAACAAAGTTGTCTACGACAACGACGACAATAATGTGCTGCAATGCAAGACCCGCAACAGTGGGACACGGGCAAGAGAATAGACTAATAGACTAGCATGCTTTAAATAGGAGGTCGCGCTTACTCGACAGTGTCGTGTAAGAGGACGTCCTCAAGCAATGCATCCATCGTCGACAGCCGGCGCTCCTCGACAACCTCGGCCGCCTCGGCGTCCATGATCTCATCAAGGACTTCGTCGGCCATAACGTCGTCTTGACGCTCGTGCACGAGCGCATCGGCCGCTGCCTCCAACGCAGCATCGTCATCGCCATCATTGTCCATGACAGCACCCGGTAGCGTCGCATTTAGGGTTGGTACGTCGTCGGAAGTGTCGTCTTTGGACGCCTTGGCGTCGTCGGCTTCCGTCGGCAGTGCAAAGCGACACGTCGGGCACACGTTGTGTTCTTGAAGCCACGGGAGGCCGCACGGCGTGTGAAAGGTATGGCGACATGGCAGCTGCACGACGCAGTCGGCGGCCTTGAAGTCTGAGAGGCAAATGGGGCAGTCGGTGTTTGTCGCGGTACCCGACGCTTCGACCGCCGACCACCACTGCTCCTTGAGGTCGCTCAAGAAGCGCTTGCTTGTTTTGGGTGGGCCTGGCTGCGGCGTCTGCATCGTCGCATTGATAAAGAGATCGTCGAGGAGACTCGAGAGCCCGAGCTCCGAGCCGCCGAGGACCGACGAGAGCGCGTGCTGGAGCATCGAGTTGAGCAGCTCTTCATGGCTCGATGGCTCGCGAAAGTGCACAAAGACAAGCGCGGGACTGGACAACGAGAGACGCGCTGCCGGCATCGGGCGGGGCAGGTGGAAGGCTCCGTTGGCATTCATGTCCATTACGAGGGCGGAAAACGGCGAGTTGGGAAATGACGTCGGCGGGTGTTGATGGCTCGACGCACGCCAGCTGCTCGCGCTGCAACGTCCGTTCGACGGGTGCACTTTCTTGCGATTGGCGCGTTTTTTTTCGGGTCCGGAAGGTTCGAGCATCTTCTTATCCGAAGGTCCAACCTTACTGGTTCGCACCACCTTTGGGTCGTTGAGCTCGATTCGACTTCACCACTGTGGTTGGCACAACGAAACTTTAGCCGTGTGGGCGAGAGCCCGTCGGGGGCCGTGTGCTGGTGCTCCGCTGCGGCGGCGGAAGGTTTACTGCGTGGCGGCTGCGTGATGGCTGATGACGCAGGCTACTGGCCTGCGTGACGACCAGGGTGTTGGCTCGACACGCCAGTGTGGCAGAGAACAGGGTGGCAGTTGCGAGCAAGTCAGCTCGTCAAAAAAGGAGTGTAGGTGCCGAACCTGGGTCATATACGTCGCTGCACGCGACGCAGACTGGCGCTCCATTCGAGAACCTTCGACCGCAGGTAGTCCTTACTTGATGTATGGCTGGTAAGACTCATGGGTAAGACTAATAACCGAGACGAAAGCAACATGCAACAACCTGCGTTCGGTGTTTAAAGAGCTACTTCGTAAACTGCTCACGCTTCGTCTTCGTCGGTGCGGTGGACGGTCATCTTGTCCATGTACCCGCCTTCGTGGACGAGCTCGAAAAAGATGCCATCGCCCGCGGCTACTAGCGCCTGCGGCGTCCCGCTCTGTGCCAACGCGCCTTGGTCAAACACCAGAATCCGGTCGCAGTCCAAGACCGTGTCCAAGCGGTGCGCGATCGTGAGCACCGTCGACGTTGCAAACTCGGTGCGGATCACGCGCTGCAGCACCTTGTCCGTCGCGTGGTCGATGGCCGCCGTCGCTTCGTCCAGCACGACGACCTTGGCTTGCCGAAGGAGCGCGCGGGCCATGCACAGCATTTGGCGCTCGCCGACGCTAAAGTTCTCGCCGTTCTCGTCCACGGGCCCGAGGAGCTTCTCGTCGTGCTGCGAGACGCGGTCGACCATCTGCACCTTCCGGAGGACATTCCAGAGCGCTGCGTCGTCGTACTCGTCGAACGGATCCAAGTAGTTGCGCAGCGTGCCCTTGAAGAGGACGGGGTTTTGCGGAATGATCGCGAGGTGGCTGCGCAGCGTGCGGAGACCCACAGAGGCAATGTCGACGCCGTCAATCGAGATGGACCCGGATGCGACGTCGTTCATGCGGAAGAGCGCCATCATGAGGCTGCTCTTGCCCGCGCCGGTGCGGCCCACGATGCCAATCTTCTCACCCCCCGCAACCGTGAACGAGACGTTCTGGAGCACGAGCGGGTCGTTGGGCTTGTAGCGGAAGCTGACGTTGTCAAAGGCGACGGCGCCGGTCGTGGGCCAGTGCGGTGCGAGCTGCGCATGCGTTGTGCGGTCGCCTTCTTTCGGGATGTTGATGTACTCGTGGATGCGCTCGGGCGAGATCATGGACGTCTCGAGCTGCGACCAAATGTTGACGAGGTACGCGAGGTTGCCGGGAATCGAGAGGCCGTACGTGATCAAGAGGCCGACGATACCGGGGCTCAGCGACTCGTGGAGGAAGACGATCGAGAGCAGAATGAGCGCCACGATCGTATTGGAGATGAGCTGGATGCGAATTGAGAACCACTGGTTGATGCAGCTGTACGCAAACCGGCACTCGCAGAAGGTCTCAATCTTGCGGTGGTGGAGGCGGTAGAACCGGCGCAGCTGCTTGTCGCCAAACGCGCGGATCGTCGTCGAGCCGTCAATGCCCTCGGAGACCAAGCTAATGAGCGGCGACCGGGTCGTCTTCCAAATCCGGTTGACCTCGCGGAGCGGCTCCAGGAAGAATGCGCCGTACTTGTAGTAGACAACGAGCAGCGGGAGCACGAGGAGACCCAGCCACTTCGTGATGATGAGCGTCGTCCCGAGCGTGAACATCGCCGACGAGACTTCAAACAAGATCGGCCCGAGCGAGAACGGAATGCCCATGTCACAGGACCCGACGTCGTCGCCAAAGCGGTTGAGAATCCGCCCGATCGGGTTGGTGTCGAAGAAGCGCATCGGTGCCTCAAGGAGACTCGAAAGCATTGCGTCAAAGAGCTTTTGAGAGCCGCGAAGGCCGTAGACAAAGACGGACGCGGTCTGGAGCGTGATCATGGCGCAGCTGCCGAGCGCGAGGCCTGCGTAAATACCCATCCCGAGCTCCGAGCTGGCGGCAAAGGTCGCTGCGTCTTCGCCTTCGCTCTCGTTAGCCCAGCGCGTGAGCCAGAGGTCGCTGCCGACTTTCAGCACTTGCATCGCGATCGTTGTGAACGCAATCACCACAAACGTACAGCAGCCGCCCATGGCGCCAAGGTAGGCGACCACGACCTCCTTGGAGACACGCCCTTCAGCCCGCTCTTCGTCGGCAATGAGACGACCCGACTCTTCAAACGACTCGCCCGCCACCGGCTCGCGCGGCGTGTACAGCATCTCGCGCGCGTTGTAGCTGTACGGCGTGCGCAGCGACGGCGTCACCAGCATCTCGTGACGTGGCCCCGGTGCCGGGTACTCGATGATCTCCGACTCTTCCCAGTACGGCGTCCGGGCCTTGAGCGGCGTCACCGCCGACGTTGCTTCTTGACGCGTGCGCGGCGAGTCGTGCGTTGACTCGATGAGCTGGCCGTCTTGCACGAGCAGCGTCCGGGCGACCGCCGCCGACTCGATGATCTCGGGGTTGTGCGTCACGAGCAGCACTGTCTTCTTGGCCAAGAGGCCGAGGAAACACTTGGTGAAGATCTCGCTGGCCACGATCGCGTCGACGGCCGACAAGGGCGAGTCCAAAATGAAGATGTCGGCGTCGCTGTAGCACGCTCGGGCCAAAGCGATGCGCGCTTTCTGGCCGCCGCTGAGGTTGATGCCCTTCTGGCCAATCTCGGTGCGGTCGCCGGCCGGCAGCGACGCGAGATCGCTCTGCAGCGCACACGCGTCGAGGACCTTTTGGTACGTGCTGCGGTCGTACGGCTTGCCAAAGAG
>NW_008246089.1:549077-555836 GCF_000281045.1 Saprolegnia diclina VS20 | reverse complement strand
AAGACGACGACGGTGACGAGCACGGGGGTGCAGTTCATGAACGAGATGAGGACGATGACGATGCGGAAGAAGCGCGCGATGGAGCCGAGCTCGATGGCACGCAGCTGGCGGATCTTGGCCTGGAACTTTTCTTCCCACGCGTTGAACTTGATGATTTGGATTGCGCCAAAGACCTCGTTGACGACCTTCATGCGGTCGTCCTTGAGCTTGAAGAGGCGCTCTTCCTCGCTGCCGAGCATGATGGCGAGGACAGCGTTAATGACCAAGATGACGGCGACGACGCCGAGACCGACAAAGATCGACCAGCCAATGATCTTGTAGAGAAGGTAGAGCACAAAGCCGACCTGGCACGGCACGATCCAGATCTGGTGGATGCTCAGCGCAAAGCTCATGACGTTGATGACGTCGATCGAGAAGAGGTTGGCGATGTCACCGGCGGTCTTCTCCTTCTTGGAGGATGCGTTGAGAAGCAGCGCCTTCTCAAAGAGCATGGACCGAAGCGACGACGAGAACTGGATGCCAATGACGTCGTTCATGTAGTTCATGTGCGACTTGACAAAGGCATTGATGAGCTGGCTGACGTACAGCGACCCGATGAGCTGGAGCACATAGGTTGTGTCAAGAACGGGTGCTTCGACAGCGCGAATGATCTCGCCGAGAACGTAGCCGGGGCCGTACAAGTCGGCGAGCACCGTGAAGAGCTGCATGAAGCCGAGGACGATGAAGCGGCCCCAGTAGATGGCGAAGAAGGAGGTCAGAATGCCCTTGTTGTGGTGCTCGTACACGACCTTGAACTCGCCGGCGAGGCGGCCGACACGGTTGACCTCTTGGAGCGGCCACATGTCCTCGGGCGCCAATTGGCGCGTGTTGCCGACGCGAAGGAAGGGCTGGACCCAGTCGAACGAGAGCCACGTAAAGACGTTCGAGGTGTCTTGCGGGTGCGGCGCGTCGGCCTTGGCCGGCGCGTCAAACGTCCGGTACTGCGGCACGCTCTTGTCGCTCTTGAGCATGGCAAATGCGAAAGTGACGTTGAGCTTCTGGCCGCGGATGCAAGAACCCGCTTTGTTCCTGAGTGCAAACGTCCTTTCCTGCTCCAATCGATTTTTAGAGGTCTTAGAAAGGGCAATCTGGCCGATCTTGCTACAAATAGTAAATGATTTCGATGCACACGGGAAATGCAAATCTATGTGATTTCGGAAAGATTATATATGAGAGGTTTACCTTCATTCCGTGCTGATCGATGGGCATCATGTGGTATCGCCTGGAGGCATCCATTCCTAGTCAACCACACTTGGTAGTATCGCCACGCTGTTGTACCCACCGGGCTCCTTGGTACAACCAGCAGCTAGGGACCGTAGCACGCACCAGAACCTACATTTCAGCTCACACCAACCGCGCATTCCAGCAAAGTGCCCACGGGACCATGTCCACCACCCGATGGTTCGTTTCCATGGATGTCCTTGCGAAGGACGAGCTGCATTCTACCACTAATGGCACCAAGTATACCATAGTGTTGATCGTAGCCAACGTCGCGAGGTCTTGGTTGCTCCCCAAGGCAATTCGGCGTGGCGAACCAACTGGTGATCATCGTACATCTTCCCAGCAGTTGACTAACCGTTGAAAGGCGCACCTGTATTTTATTTTGGGGTGCGCTTTTCCGGCAAGAATTTTCCACCAGTGTTTTTCACGAGTCGTGGGAAATCACGTGGTGTGGGAATTGCAATTGCCACCGCCATTCGCACGTCGACCAACCGATCCGACTCGCGACAGAGGATGATGGACGACGACGCAAGCTTCGTGGGCTACAATACATGGGCGGTCGAGGCGCTGGACGTCGCGCTCAACGCGGACCTTGTCTACGAGGAGTCGTCGGGCGGCGATCGCGGTGTCTTTGTCTCGGAGGCCATCAAGGCGCACACGGCGATCCTCTCGATTCCGTTCGAGAGCCTCCTCAATCTGTACAGCATCGCGGCCTCGCCGCTGGCCGAGATCCCGCACCTCCACGAGCGCGAGGACGACTGCCTCGCGTGGTTCCTCCTCTACGAGACGCACCTCAACAAGGCGAGCAAGTGGATGCGCCACATCGCCGTATTGCCGCGCACCTTCCACAACATCTTGTACCTCTCGGACGCCGACATTGAGCGCCTCGAGGGCAGCAACGTGTACTACGTCGCGCGCCACTTGCAGTCGCAGGTCGCGGCCGACTTTGACGAGCTCACGACCACGATCTTGCCCGAGACGCTCCGCGCGCTCGCGGCCGACCATTCCGCCGACGCGATCCTCGCGGCCTTTACGCTCGAGGTACCCTCCTGCGCTTGTATCCTCTGGATAGCCCATTGTCTTTATGCGGGTAGAACTACAAGTGGGCCCTCTCGGTGATCTGGAGTCGGTTCGTCTCGGTGGCCACGTCGACCGACTCGATGGTCAAGTGCATGGTGCCGGTCTTTGACATGTTCAACCACGACCCGAGCGCGCAGATGGCGCATGGCTTTGACCCGCGCACCAACTCGTTCGTGCTGCAGTCGCACCAGTACTGGGCGCCGGGGGGGCAGGTCTTTATCAACTATGGCGCGCTTCCAAACCACAAGCTCTTGACGCTCTACGGCTTTGTGCTCGAGAAGAACGCGTACGACACTGTCGAGCTCTGGGCGCCCATGAGCCAAGACGCGCCGTATTACGACCGCAAGATGGCCTTCATCACGGCCCACGGCCTCGGGCACCACGCGCGCGTCCCGTTTGACTTGACGACGCTGGGCGTCAACGAAGAGCTCCTCGCGTACCTGCGCATCCAGCGCATGGAGGTCGACGAGCTCTCGTCGTTTGAAGGCTCGACTTTTGCGTACAAGGCGCTGAGCAACGAGAACGAAAAGAGCACGCTGACGGCGCTCATTTTTGCGCTGCAGTCGATGCGCGACCGGTTTCCCACGAGCATCGAAGAAGACGATATGCTGATGAAGACGCTCTCGGCGTCCGAGGCCGACGCACACACGCGTATGGTGGTGCTTCTCCGCCGCTCGGACAAGGCGATTTTGACGCAACACATCGACTGGCTCCAGGAAAAGTTAATACCCGTGCTCGCGTCCATGACGGCCAGCGCCCAAGACTAGGCCTTTGGCACGCGGTAGACCTTGATAACGCGGGACGTTGTGCCTTGCACGAGCAGCTCGGCGCCCGCCGCGTCAAATTCAATGCGTGAGATCGCGTCTATACCGTGTGAGACCGAGTGTAGTGCAGTACGGACGGTACCGTCTTGCGCATGCAGCACTTCATGGCGCACGGTCATGGTCGCGACGTCGAGGAAGAAGAGCGAACTGCCCTGCGTCATGGCGATCCACTAGCACAAGAATGGATAGGATGACGAGGTTCAGGAGGACGAGGCATCGAACGATACCTCTCCGTTGGGCGTAATGTCCACGGTCGAGTAGTGCCCGCTCGGCGCCTGGAACGTCTTGATGCACTTGGGGTCTTCCTCGAGCTTGTAGCGCACTATGGAGAATCGTGTCATACTAAGTATGCACAATCTGTCGACGATGTATGTTACTTTGACGTACCGTTGATGTCCCAGACGCGGACGGTGCCATCCTTAGACGCCGTCACAATGCGGTTCACGGGCTTTTGGTCGGAGCCATCGAAAGCAATGTCCGTCACACCGCTCTATTCCGTGTGGACAACACGTCGTCGTCGAAGCCAAGAACGAATGAGGAGCTACCGTGTGGCCTTGGAGGGCCATGGCCTTGTGGAGCTTCACGAACGCACCGGTCTTGGAGCGCTGGATCTCGTAGATCTAGTACCGTATCAGATATCAGATGTCGGAGATATCTGGACGCAGACGTGTACCTTGACCTCAGGCGTGTACGCGGCGACAGCGATGAACCGGTTGTCGAGCGACTGGACGCCGTGGAAGTTTTGAATCTGGTTGACGCTGGTCGTCTGAAGAAGCGTGCCGGTCGTGTTCCAGCACTTGATGTCCGTGTCGTCGTCGCGACCGACCGTCAGCAGCGTCATCCACTCGTCGCCAATGTCATTGAGCAGCAGCGAGAGCACGTTGTGGCCGACGGGAAACGACCCGACGACCTCGGGCTTGGTCTTAAACTTGCTGTAGAGAAGGACGTTTTGCCCGTCGGCGGTCGCAACCCCGAGCGTCTTGCCGTCCGAGCTAAAGCTGCAGACCGTCGAGTAGTCGTACGGGAGGTTGATCGTCTTGAACGTTGGGTTCTTGGCGCCCAGCGACTCGCGCAGCGTCAAGCGCACCGACCGGTCGGTCGATGCGGTCGCAATGAATCGACCGTTGGGACTAAACGTCGCCGCTGTGATCGGACCCGTGTGGCCCTTAAGGACGTGCGCGAGGAGCGGGTGATCAGCGTGCTTGGTGCTTGGCGCAGCCACAGTCGGCGCCTTGGCTTGCGGCTTTGTCGCCGGCTTCTTCACTTTCTCAGGGAGCTTCTCCTTGGACTTCTCCTTGGCAACAGAGTCGTCTTTCTTGAGCTTCTTTGGCGCTTGGCCCACGACGAGGTAGCCCACGTAGGCCAAGGCGGCCAGCAGCAGCAGCGGCAGGAGTAGGTCCAGCATCGGTCACCGCACGTCTGAGGTTGCCTTTCTAGATTATCCGGCGCGTCCGGATAAGATGGCGCGGCTTCCATGGCGCCGACAACTGCTTCGTTGCGCCGAGCTCAGCAGCTGTTGGTAGAGACGATCTGACGCAATCTGACATTCGTCAAAACACAGGCCTCCACCTGGGCCTCCACCACTACGCAAGGGAGTATGAATGAACGACCCAACAACCACCTTGCGAGATAGTCCAAGTGGCTGGTTGCAAATTTGGACAGGTTCGAAGCGACGCATCCCCACAGACAGACGTGTGTTGATCCACGTCATATTCGCGCATCCGGATGACAATTAACGGGAAAATACGCGTCATTTTTACCTTCGAATGCGATGATTGCAGGGCATCAAGAAGGTACTTCTGCGCATACGACAACCATTTCATCTTGTGCATGCGAATAGAGAGCAGCGACAGGGACATTTGTTCAGCCTCGGCACCACAGCCTTTCAAGAGCTATCGCACGCACCGAAAGCATTGCTTGGATTTGATCCTGTCGAAAACAGCTCATAACTTGGCAAGCTAACGTCTTCAACACTCGGACAAGCAGACTTTTGTATTGAGAAAAGCTCGAAACCCTACGCCTTCAGCTCCAATCTGACATTTCGCGCTGTCCAACGGACGTGCGAGCTTGTCCAGTGTCGCTTTCTAGAATGTTGTACGTTCCTCGCCATTCGAATGATCACGAAAGTTTATTGTGCATCAGCGTACTATAAGCTCACTACGATATTGGAGTGTGTGCGGCGGACTCGAACCAGCGAGGGGACACACGACCAACGTTCCCATTTTAAGAATGATGTGCATCTCAAAATACCGGTAAAATGCCCGGCTCACCAGATGACCTTGGGGGAACTGAGGATAACCACGTTGCACAACCCTGCACCCAAGGTTGCGTTTGCACCCAGGAACAGTATTGCTCGAGGTCGTCATTGTTGAATTTGCCAGCCATGCTTCAAAGCAACAAGACGGCTGCCGAGTACAAGACCTTTGAGCCGGCGCCTCGTGTCCACCCCCAAGACGACGCCAACATCGTCTCGCGCCTGGCGTTCGCCTGGACCAAGCCGCTGCTTCGGCTCGGGAATGTGCGGCAGCTTGCATCCAGCGACCTCTGGCAGCTTCAGAACGCCAACAAGGTCGACCCACTCACGGCGCATTTTGAAAACGTCTACGCGCGCAAGAACAAGGGCCTTCTCTCGTCTTTCTTCGCGATCTACTGGGGCCGCTTCGCCTGCATCGGCTTCATGGAGCTTTTCACCGTGCTCGCCGACTTGTACGGTCCTGGCTACGTCCTTGGCGAGATCATTCGCGCTGTCGAGGCGCCCATTCTTGACACGACGTACGTGCTCCAGCTCATCGGGTCGCTCTACCTTGTGCAAGTGACGGCCGCGTTCATCAAGGGCCATTTAACGTACCTCAACGACGTCATTGGCATCCAGTTCTCATCGGTGCTGCGCTCGATGCTCTTCAAGAAGGCTCTGCGCTTGGACGCGTCCTCCAAGAAAGAGAAGACCGCCGGTGACATTGCCAACCTCTTCTCGATTGACACCATCAACGTCATGAGCTTTGCGACAAGCATCCACTCGATGTGGATCGTACCGCTTCAAATCGGAATTGTACTTCATCTCCTCTACACGATCGTGGGCTGGGCCATCTTTGTCGGCCTCGGCGCCGTCGTCCTCATCCTGGTCATCAACGGCGTCGTCGCGGGTCTTTTGGGTACCGAGCAAGAACGTTGCTTCAAGCTCAAGGACGACCGCATGAAGGTCATCAACGAGGTCTTTGGCGCGATCCAGATCATCAAGTTCAACGCGTGGGAAGAAAAGTTCCAGGCCAAGATCCGCAACCTCCGCGTCATCGAGTTTGAATCGACCAAAAAGCTCATGCGCATCGTCGTTGTCCTCATCTCGTTCATGAACTGCACACCGATCCTCGTCACCGTAGTCGTCTTCGCGACGTTCACGCTCTGGATGAAGCAAGCACTGACGGTCACGATCGTCTTTTCCACGCTCGCGCTCTTCAAGTCGCTCCAAGAAGCTCTTGTGAACCTCCCGATGGTGATTTCCGCCATGGTCCAGTCGCTTGTTTCGGCCAAGCGTATTAACGACGTGCTCTTGATGGACGAAGTGGACCCGACCAACGTCTCGACGCCGTCCGACCCG
>NW_008246089.1:544285-546082 GCF_000281045.1 Saprolegnia diclina VS20 | reverse complement strand
CACGAAGGCGGGTACATGGACAAGATGACCGTCCACAGCATCGACGAAGACGAAGCGTGAGTGGTATACGTAGCGAAGTGCTCGTATTAACCTGGGATACTAAGCATGTCATGTAAGCACATCACATATCGCCTTTGTGTATACTAGTAACCTCATAGAGCCAACAAAAGGAGCTGATGAGACTTCTGGCATACTGGCCTTGCGATCCTGAGCTTTGACACGCATTATCCGGAGTGTCCGGTTAGCGTAGAAAGGCGGAACAGCGCCGATCAATGCGATGTTCCTTCCGCAGCTGACCTGAGTGTCCAGTAGCCAACATGACGCGCTGTGTGCCATGCGAGAGCATTGCGTCCGTTGATCTCCACGCTGCGTTCCTCTCGGCCTACTCGGACTACCTCGTGCGCTTCGACGTGGCGTTGGAGCAGTGGCCGACGCTGCTCGCGCGCCACGGCGTTGACCTCGCACTCAGCACGGCTCTGGTTGACGCCGACGGCCGCATTCTTGCCTTTGCGCTGGCGTCCCAGCGGCCCGACGGATCCAGATTCCGCCGCCTCGCGTCGCTTGGCGTCGTCGTCGCCGCGCGGCGGGCCGGTCATGGCGCACGCCTTCTCGATGACTTTATCGCACGCGCGACAGAGGACGGCTTGGGGACAGAGCTCGAGGTGTTTGCACAAAACGAAAAGGCGCTCCGGCTCTACGAAAGCCGAGGGCTCGCCGCTGTGAGCCCGCTCTTTGGCTACACTGCCGAGCCAAGCAAGGAATCCGTGTGCACGCCCGAGACGGTCGACGTGTCAACGGCATTTGCGTACCTCGAGAGTCTTCCGGTGGCGTCGGACTTGCCACTCCAAGTGCTTCCGAAAACGCTGCGTTCGTCTTCCGCGCCATTACAGTGCTGGAAGCTCGGCGACGCGCTCCTGGTGTTTGCCGCCAAGGACGATGCGACCGTACAAGTCGCGTGCCTCGTCGACCCGTCGCCAAGCCAGCAACATGCGAGACTCCTCGCGCAGGAGCTTCGCCACCGATTCGCCTACGCGACGTGCAGCGTGCCTCCGCTGCAGCGACTGGACGCCGGTGGCCTCGGGCTCGAGGATGCCGGCTTTGAGCGGATGCCGCTCCACCAACTGCTGCTTCGTCGTCCATACCAGTCCACCGAGCCGTAGACAATATGTGTTTTACCTTTGTGCGAACGAATTCACCTCTTTAGCCCATCAAAGCGCCTCGCGCCGCTTGGCTCAGACCTGTATCTTGGAGATTGGCGTAATGACGTTAAATAGGCAACATCAAAGGTTAAATAGGTTAAATGCAGTGCACTCCTTCACGCATGCGTCACTGGCAGCTGCTGCTAGGGTATATAAGTATATATGCAATGAATACTCGACCGGCGGGTGATGGCGCTGCGCGCTGCGACGACAGCGACAGCATGTCCTTGCGAGGTCGGTGAGAAAGCCGGCTTGGCTGCAATGGAATTAAAATAACTTGGATTTTGTATGCGCTTTGAATGGTGGCATTTGGCGCGCTGTAAAAATAGCCAATCCGAGCGAAGGACGTGAAAAACTTGAAAACATCGCCGGGATGGCCGACACGGACCACATCCGGACCGTGCAGAGCCACCTCCAGCGCGGCGAGAAGGAGGCCCGCGCAGCGCTCGAGGCGTCGCTCAAGGACAACCTGGCGTGGATCACGCTCTTCTCGACGGCGGCCAAGAAGGAGCTCCGGCGGCCATCCATCAATGCCAAGAAGCGACGGCTCGTGCTCGACCTGGCTTCGGACGACGACGTGCCCATCATGCCCAAGAGG
>NW_008246089.1:533352-541070 GCF_000281045.1 Saprolegnia diclina VS20 | reverse complement strand
ATGGCCCTGCGGGCGTCGCGGCAAGCCGCTCCGCCTAAGGCACCAGGTGCCCTTGGAATGGCGTCACCCAAATCCAGCCAAAAAGGCTCTGTGGCTTGTTTAAAAAATGTTAAAAAATGTACAGCAACGTCAATCACCGTCGCTCAGACATTGTTTACATTGGACCTCGCCTCGATGATTTTGGCGAGGGATTGCAGCGCCAGCATCATACGTTCGTGTTCCATAGTACGGGCCAGCTCCATGCGCTCTTGTCGCTCGTCGCGCAGCTCGTGGAGCATGAGTTGAAACATCTTCGCATGCTCGTCGTCGTTGGGAGCCTTGCGAGTCGTCTTGCGCTTCTCTGGTGCGGGCTGAACGACCGCATCAATGTCCTCCGAGGCCGTCTCAGCGTCGTCGTTGGCAAAATTGGCGAGCAATGCGTGGTCAGGCGGCGCCAATAGGGCACCATTGCGCTGCAAGGCGTTCTCGTCGTCGTCTCGTTCAGTTGCCATCTGGCGCTCGGCGTCCTCCTCTTGCTCTTCGCGGCGCAGTTCTTCCGGACGCAGCTCTTCTTGATGCAGCTCTTCTTGACGCAGCGCTTCGCGTGTGTGCACGTCACAGCTCGATGCTGGCGTTGGACGTGTCTTCGCCTGCTGCGAGTCGGTGGTCAGTGGCTTCTTCTTCTTCTTCTTGGCTCCATAAAGGCAGGGGGGTGTCCCGAAACGAGTGCTTCTCGGCGTAGACCTTCGAGCACTTGGATTGGAGCGACTCGCTATCGCTATCGCTCCGATGGTTGCTCATGAGCGCCAAGAATCGCGTCTGCGCCTTCGTAGAGTGCAAGCTCGCGTGCGCAAAGCCGTCAGTGTCGACGACCTTGGACACGACGCGCATCCACGAGCCTGCGATCAAGCCATGGCGCGCCAGGAAGGGCTTTTTGTTTGCCACCTCCCGGAGCAAGATGACGTCGTCGGCGTCAGTCCAATCGCGGCTCCTCCTTTGCATCGCCAACGAAACAATAGCAATCAATACGATTGACATGCCACCACTACCAAACTCGATGCGCTTCAATGGGAATGGCCTTGGGAAGGGCAAATGGCTCGACGCCGACTATAACGTGTTGCGCGTTGTCCTTGGTGGTACCTCGCCTTCTATGCAGTACGCAGTAGAGACGAGAATAGCAGCTCCTTCTGCGTCATAGTCGCTCGCCGGGTCGCGCCTACGTCCCAAGAGCAAACGCGGGCGAGACAGGCCGAGGAGCTATAGTGGAAGGTCCCCTCGAGCCGCACCGCTGCTGCAACACGTAACGCGCTCCTGCGTTTTTGACTGGATGACAATGGTGTCCACTCGTCCAAATTGGGAGAATGTTGCAGGAGGTTAATAAAATCAAAATGACGAAATCGGTTCCTAATCTAAAAATCAACTTTGCACTTGCCATTGGCGGCAATCGTGCGGGAGATATACTGTCGACCGAGGTGCTGCGCGTGGTCGAGCCAAACAGGGTAGAAAATCTTGTGCTCGTCAAACATGTCGCTCGAGACGCTTGCCCACACGTGCCGCTGGAGGCGCGTGGCGACCGGCGACATATTTCTTGGGTGCAGCCAGCGCTGGTAGCCGTAGTAGAAGGTCCGAGCGACGCAGTTACCAAAGTCACTTGACGTGGCCACAATCTCGTCCAGCATTTCGCCCGTACGTTCATGCAGCTCGTGGTCGACGCCAATATCGTCGGCTGCAAACCCTTTGAATTCGTGCGTCGCCAGCGTCACGGTCGGGATCCGGTTGCTTTCGCGGTACATGATGGCGTGCAGAACCTCCTTGATGTCGTCGAGACGGTGATAGCGCTCGCTCGGCCGGTCGACAGGCGGCACTGCGAGCTCCTTGCGCAACATGAAGGCTTCGACCGCGGCCTCGGTGAGCCGTAAAAAGTAGTGCACTGCGTTGCCGATCGTCGCCTTGTGCACGCTGTGCTGCGCGAGAAAGATGGTTTCGATGCGAACGCGCGAGTTGAAGAGCCCGAGCGCCTCGACCCACGCTTTGGACGCGGCCAAGGTGCCCGTCTCACGCGCTTCCCACCAGCCGTTGGTCTCGTTGGCGTCGCCCGCCGTCACGTAGACAAAGACGGCTTTCGAGGTTGTCGCGTTGAGACGCTGCAGCACGGTCTCGGCCATGAAGAGCTCGTGGTCGTCTTGGTGCGCCGTGACGAAAAAATGCGCTTCCGTGACTGTCTGCAGATTGTCGAGGAGCCGTCGCGGTGCGAGCCACGCGAGCGTGCGTGCCGGGTCTGGCGTCGGCGTGTGCAAGACGCACTCGCGCGTCACCGCGTCAAAGACGGTCGCGAAGCAATTGTCCTTGGCCGGGAGGCACAGCGCGTCGCAGGCCGATGCCGTTGGCGCCGAGAGCGTCGCCAGAACCGGGGTCGTTGGGAGGTGCCCCGGCAGCTGCAACAGCTCGTTGCGCGTATACTGGAGCTGGATCGTCTTGTTGGTCGACGACGGCGCTGGGTCAAAGTACGCGCAGGCGCCCGTCGCCTCGTCGTAGTGGAAGAACGTGTGCTGCGTGATCTCGACCCACTCGCCGCAGTCGTAGCGCGACGGCTTCTTCGGGCCCTGTCGCTCGACGTACCCCGTGAGCGCAAATCCCGGCATGTACGCCATGCGGATCATCACGTCTTCTTCGTGCGCAACGTCTTGGTGCACCCAGCCAGCAACGACGTCGGACGGTGCGGGCCGCGGCGCCACCAGCGCACATGACCCCTTCATGAAGTGATACCCGACGCAGGTCGACGTTGCGGCTTCGCACGCCGCGAGGCACGCCTCGGCACTCGTAGCGTTCGGCGCCGCGTGTGTGAACGACGACGGCACTTTTTTCGGGTATCTCATCGTGACGTGGGCACCGGCCAGGGGGTGCCGCAAGACGGCGGCGCGGTCGCCATTCGGGTTGGTGTTGGGAAAGGCCACCGGCACGCACAGCTGCGGCGACGGAAGGTACGTGAAGAAGGCAAAGTCCTGGGATGCAGCAATGCGCGCGCACTCGCCAATCGACTCGACGGCCGCGTACGGCGACGGGATCTCGACGTCCGATGACAGCGTGAATTCGGGATCAAAGACGCGCTCGCTGGCGTTGAAGACGGCCGTGTATAGTGCGCGCGGGAAGAAGACATTCCACTGCGCACCGACCACGTAATGATACGGCACGCGCGGCAGCGGTGCGTCGCCGTCAATGCCAAACTCGATCGCGCGGTGGTCGAGCCGCCCGCGTGGGACCAAGTTCTTCGCGTCGATCGATTGATGCACGAGGGTGGCAGCTTGCACGCCGGGCAGCGGCGCCTGCACGCCCTTGTGGCTCTTGAGCAAGCATGTGCCACCGTCGCGCGGCTCCCAGACATACAGGACGCAGCCGACGACGGCGGCGCAGTCGCGCTTGCACGCGCCAGGCGACGCTTGGTGCGTGACCTTGATGTCGTTGCCAATGTAGAACGTGTCGTTCTCGGTCGCTGTCCACTTGGCGTGCGTCTCAGGGGCCAAGAGCAGCACAAATAGCAGCAGCACAAGCAGCTGCGGGCTACGCCAGTGGTGCTGCATCCTCGTGGTCCTTGACGAATGCGCTCGGTCCGCGGATGACGACAACGTCGCCCGACTTTGCACCAGCTGGCGCCGTGTCCTTTCTGCTGAGGAATCTGCCGTCGCGCGCTGATTGGTCGAATTGTGTTTGCCCTGGCGGTGGCTGCATACAAACACCAAGTTTAAAATTGGCGCGCTGGCTTGGGTACATGCTGTTGTGCCATCGTGGCGCTGCAGCTGGCCACCAAGATTCGATCGTTTCGATCGGGTACTACTGCTCTCCCGTAGTGGAGAGCGATGCCAGCGCCGAGCTAGCGATTGCTGGGCAGCAAGCATTCCGTCCAGAGGGCAAAGGATCCGTCGTCAAGCCAGTGTTGGTGGCGATACGCGGAGCAGACTCGGGCCCAAGTTGGCTCCGGAATTCCGCTTGACGTTTCCACCTTGGTGCTCAGACGGACGACATCTTGTCTAATCAATACAATGCAGGGACGGGTTCATCGCCCGATCTTACTAGTAGCGACAACCCGCCAAGAGCGTCCTGAACCAAAGATGTGATTGGTGCAAATGTTTTGAAAAACCGGCGAATACGCGATGCCATTGGCTATTGGTGATGGCGATCACCGCCGACTGCACTTTTCTACAGCGTCGATGGACTTGGAGGCGATTCAGAAGGCGGCCGAGGCCGAGTGGACGCGCGTGCGGACGCAGATGCAGCAGATGGTCGACGGTCGAAAGCACTTGCTGCCGGTGCAGCTTCTCGACAACACGCACCTCCAGATCGGCGGTGCCTTCCTTCTCGGTCTCGGTCTCGGGCTTGTTTTGCCGCGGCTCCGGGCGCCTTTTACGCGCTTTGCGACGGTCGAAGACATTCCCAACTTTATGTTCCAGCAGCAGCGCAAGATCAAGGCCAAAGCCATCAACTTTAGCGACGGCGATACGCTGCGCGTGCGCCACCTTCCGCTCTTCCGCGGCCTGGGGCCCATGGACGGCAAGCTCTCGGAGCAGACGTTGCAGATTCGCCTCTGCGCAATTGGTACGACATGTCCTTCTCATAAGTCTTTCTTTACGTACCGTTTAGATACGCCCGAGACGGCCAAGTTTGGCAACCAAGGGCAGCCCTTTGGCGACGAAGCCAAGGCGCACCTGACCAAGCTGCTCGAGAACCGCAAGCTGACGCTCACGCTGCTGCAGAAGGATCAGTACGCCCGTGCTGGTATCTCTCCCTCTTTTGTCTATCGTTCGTATTGAATGTTGCTTGCTCTAGTGTGCCTTGTCGAGTATGGCTGGGGGCCGTTCAAGAAGGACGCGTCCGAGGAGCTGCTCAAAATGGGTCTTGCCAACGTGTACCGGCAAACCGGCGCGGTCTACGGCGGCAAGCAAGCTACGTACGACAAGCTCGAAGCCAAAGCCAAGGCCAAGAAGCTCAAGATGTGGAGCCAGGGCGACGATTTCGAGACAACGAGCGAGTACAAGGCCCGGATCCGCGCCGAAAAGTAGATTTGCTGGCGCCACCGCGGCCATAATTCCGAAATATGGTGTACAAAGCAACGATAAGTTAGACGCGTCGAGAACTCGCTACAAGTGGTCTTCGCTCGACGTGCGCAGCGACGTGGGCAAATGGCCGCACTCGTTGACACTGAGCACCTTGCACGCGCCGTTGGAGCCAATGTCGAGGCGCGTGATGCTGCAGTGGTTGATCTCAAACTGGCCCCACACGCCGACGGGCGAAATGCCAAGCGCGCGGCACAAAAAATACCGGATCAAATTCGCATGGCAGACGACAACGCGGCACCCATGGGGTCCTTCGACGGCACCTTCGTCGTCAATCGAAATGAGAGCTCGGTACGCTGCGTCGAGCCGGTCGTCTTCGATCGCTTGCTCTTTGGGCGACAATACGTTGGCGTTGGCGTCGGTTGGCGACGGGTTGCCCGGCCAGCCTTCGCGCAGCAGCGGCGTGCACGAGAGTGCGCAGTCGGGGAAGAAGTCGCCAATGATACTTGCGGTTTCCATCGCACGGTGCATGTCGCTGTGCAGAATGAGGAGGTCGTCGCGGGACGGCGCGCTCATGGCTTGGAGCTGCTGGCCCACGAGCTCGGCTTGCTGCCGACCAATGTGCGACAGCACTTTTTCGCTGTCGCGCGCGTGTTTGGTGTGGGCGTGGACGTAGTGGCCGTGCCGGATCAGGATCAAATGCAGCATTTTGAGGGGCACCGACGCGACCTTGTGCGTCACAAACTCGGTTTGGCTGAACGGCGCCTCGAACCGCTGCTTCTTGGCCGTTTGCTGCACCTTTTGCGCGTACGGCGAGAGCGCGTCGGCCCACATGGTCAGGTCCGCGGCCGAGTCGGCGCGGCAGAGCACGATCGCCGCCTCCTACAAGGACTATACGTGAGCCGTTGGTAACCTTCGGGTCGCGTACGCTGCCGCCTTGGGCAAGAGAGAACGTATAATGCGCTGCGCTGGACGTTGGCGATGTCGGTGCCACGCGCACGATCGTGCGGTACGACATGTCGAGTTGGTGCCACGGCGCCGAGCTGGACGGTGTGTCGTAGATCGACAAGGTCGAGCCCACGAGCTGGCACCAGCGCTACGCAATGCATGAGTGCGCCAAGTCGTGGCAAGGTCATGTACCTTGGTCCATTCCGTGGTCGTGTCTTTCACAAGGAGCATGCCGGTGGTTTCAGGCGCGTGCTTTCCTGGCGACGTCACGCGCGCAGGCTTGGGCGGCGAGCTGCCACTGCGCCGGCGGTCGATGCGCACGGCGCTTTGCTCGAGGTCGACCGATGGCCGCGGCGACTCGGCCGGCCGGCGCTTCCCAACTAGCGGTACGCTACAGCCCTTCTTAGCCCATGCAGCAGAAGGATGGCACTGTACCTGGGCGGACTCTGCGGCAGCCGGAGGGACATGGAAGAAGTCGTGATGCAATCGAGGAGTGGTTGTTGCATCAACGAGGAGAGGCCATGAAGCGAGGGGAGGAAGAGAGATACAGACTCCGGCGAAGCGTCCGTCGCCGGGCCTTCAAGTATATTTGGAGTTCTTGAAGGTACAAAAGCAGCCAATCCGGTATCGGCATTCGTTTTTGTGCCACCCCCTTCAGATACAACGCGGTGGGTGGCCAAGCAAAACGCGCGACCGCGCAAACGGCTGCCACCATGTAATGCTGTGTAGCACTCTTGGCGACGACGCCGTCTCGATCTCAAACCGTACGAGTGCTGGATGCCTCTATAATATGTAATAGTGCCCTTCTGCAGACGTTTGCAATCTGTGCATGCAATGTACCGGAAACCAGTCGGCGGCGCCGCATCGTCACGGCGTGGTAACAGCCCACTCGTAACAGCATACCAGCAGTTGACGACTCGGCTGTCGCGAAGCAACTTGGACGCGATGACGATACCGCTCGACGTCATCAAATATGCTTCGCGTTATAAACGAGCGCTGTAGACGATCCTGCGTCCCTTCAGCGGCGCGTGAGATGGGCCAGTAGGAGGTGCATTTCTATTTTCAGTAGGCCCCTCCCAGTGGGCCCCTCCATTGGGATGTTGGGGTTGCAAGGCGTCCGGATGGATCTGGCCCCACGAAGCGACCAGGCGACAAAGGGCAAAAGGCCGCAGGGTGTCGTCCAACTCGGATAATCTGTCTGCCTTTGGTGGCGTCGCGCTGAACCGACCACCAACGGCAACCTCTGAGTCCCTTGTCAGCGAATCTGGAAGGCAAGGAAAATGATAGCGACGCGCGGGCTATGACGTGGCGCGCTGCCGTGTTACGTTCGGCATTGGGGCAGGAATCGAAGCTAACTCATCTGCAGCTGCCCGCGTTGGTGGCGTTCGTTCGGCCAAGCAAGTCGCCAGCGCGCAGGCCCGTTGCAGGGTTACAAGGGCAGGTCCTGTCCTGCCCACACCTCCTTGCCCCAACCTGCCACCGGAACGAGCTCGGACAGCGAGCTCGAAATTCCTTCACATGGCGTACCACCTTCAACAAGGTACAGCAACAACAGACTCATGGAAAGCTTTTGAAAATTATCAAGTCCCGTCGCACGTTAGGTTAGGGTAGCTTGCCAGTGTAGCCGCCCTCGCGAAGGAGCTCCAGGAAGAGCTCGTGGCGCTGCTTGAAGAGCGCCTTCGGAGACCCGCTGTGCACAAGAGCCCCCTGGTCAAGGACCAGAATCCGGTCGCAGGCGAGCAT